>NC_037676.1:73139352-73345085 GCF_003255815.1 Theropithecus gelada
AAAAAAAAAAAAAAAAAAAAAAAAAAAAAAAAAAAAAAAAAAAAAGATAGTGCAACTGGGTTGTGAACTCAGTCAGCCTTAAGGTTGAGCCAATAGATCTTTCAGAGATTCTGTAAAGGTAATAATATTAGTCTCAGATGTGGTCATTTGGCTATAATAAAACTAAAGGTTTCCTAGGAGGCAGAGATTGCAGTGAGCTGAGATCATGTCACTGTACTCCAGCCTGGGTGACAGAGCAAGACTCTGTCTCAGAAAACAAAAATAAAAACAAAAACAAAAAAACTAGAGGTTTTCGAAGAGCTAGCATCCAAACAGATCATGGGATCTTTACACTAGTAGCATATTTGGTACAGTGACAAGGACTGGGGCTAGAGTCAGACATTTACATTTCAGCTCTGCAGTTCATAGTCTGTCTTTGGGAAAGTTACTTCACTTCTCTGAGCCTCAGTTTCTTTATCTGGTGAAAAGGAAATAATATATATCATAGAATACTTTTTTCAGGGGGAAGATTAAGTGAGCTGACATGTGAAAACATGCATCAGGGTTCCCAGAATCTCAGAGATGCTCAGTAAATGATAGTTTCTCTCCCTATTATCTATATTAGGGTGAGGGTTTTTGGTTTGCTCTCCAACAGTTTTTTTTTTGCTTGCCAAGGGCAAAAATATTGTAACAGTTTTTTTTGCTTGCCAAGGGCAAAAATATTGTAACAATGATTAGGGGAAATTAGAGAAGACAGGAAGAATAGATAATATTCAATGTCAGACTTGGGTGAGATATCCAGTAGGGTATTGCTCTAGGGTACTCCAGGATAGTGCTTTAACAACTGGGAAGGGTGGCTTGCATATGCCCTAGTTAACTCCTCCTCATCTTTCCCTTCAATTTCTCTAGAAGTCTTTACTTTCCTTATTTCCCTGCCCTATCACAGTGATCCCAGAGTATACATTTACTTTTATGATTCTTTGATGACTGGCTATCTTCCTCCCTCGGCTGGCCGCCTGCCTGCTCCATGAGGGTCAGGAACTGTCTGTATGCAGTGTGGCCACGGCATGCATAGCAACTACAGCAGCACCCAGCATGCAGGAAAGGGGCACCAGATCAAAAAGAACATGAAGAATTGGAAATATTGAGATCATTTCAAACAAACGTTTCTTCCTTCATAGTTTTTTGCAGTTTTATCAACTATTAGAGTTGGTAAAATTGTACACAGATATTAAGTTTTATTTGAGAGGTCTTAGAGATTTATGAACTCTGTTCATTGTCTTTATCATGGGCATCATTTCCTTTTTTGGATGGTCTTAACATAGTTACTTATAAAATCCCTGCTGGTATCAGCAGCAGTGCATGCCTATGAGACTATGCTTATACTTTATGACTGCTGTAGCTGTTTTAAAGAGAATCAATATAAGATTATCTACACCTTAAAAACCTTTGAAAAACATGCTATTTTAATAATAATGCCACTTTGTCTGTCCTATATATTACTAGGAATACATGTTTTTAAATCAATGAAGTTATGTCCTTCACAGCATCTAAGGGTAGAATCTCATTGTGAAAGCCAGACATTACATTAATGATAAACAAAATTTAGTTAATAATATTGTGAAGTATGAGATTTACTGAAGAATGAAAATATAGAACCCCTCCTTACAAAGCATATTTGCAATAAACTAAGTTCCTATTTTAACTTTCATTACAATTTTGTTCAATAAACAAAATTTAAAAAGAAATAATAATTTAAAAAATATTTGTTCGATCATAAAAAATAACCTGGGAAAAAACCATTAGTTCAATTTTTAAAGCCCTTTTTGTGGAATACACATGTCTACGTATCTGGCATTATATATATCATAAGAAGTGCTTTGATAATGAGCCATCTGATTTTAAGCAGAGCTTGAAAGACCGTACATGGACATATCCTTTTCTATGTTCCATGCCTGTAAAAACTGACCCCAGCCCCTCTTTATATATATTTTTTATTTTTTTTTCCTTTTCTGTTAGCTGTTAAAAAAAACAACCTCTTTATATTTTGTATGCATTAATTTTGTTGTTGAAAATAAAAAGCCACTTAGGTTTCTATGACAAGTAATCCATTTTCTTATGAGGAGATCCTTTTTCTTTTTTAAATTAAAGCATATTTAGAAACATGAATATTAAGCAAGAATCATGTTTTCAATAACACTGATGAATAGACAAACCCGGGAAACCATGGTATAAAATAAACTAGTGAGCCACATCACCTCGCAGAGTTCTCTTCTGGGCAACCAGACTGTGGGTTGCTGTGAGCCACACAGCAGGATTTCATTCCATACCAGTTCCTCATTCCATATACTCAATCAGCAAAAGAAAAGTTCCATGCTTAATAAATGCAAATCCTAATTGTGGTGGACTATAGCCAGAAATCTGTAGGCCTAATGATGCATATGAAAATGGAAGGATGTAATAGGAGCACAAAAAGAACAATTCCTTGAGTGCTGAGATGGCTCCTTGCCAGTCACCCAAGTTAAAGGCAAGGAGGTTGCCATACTGGGGCCCTCTGGCCTGGAGAATGCCCCTTTCTGTGGAGGCTCCTGCAATGTCTGACCTTCAGGGACCCTCCACGATGAAGGGAGACTAAGAAAGCTGCATCTTCTCCCTACCTTTGCTTTTGTTGTATGTGTTCACACTCTGTGTGTTTGCTCTTTGGGTAGCAAACTAAAACGAAATCAGTGTTAAAGGGAATTGAGTTTAAACTGTCAGAGTTGTGGGATGGCCTAGCTTCCTAATATCAAGTGTCATTTTTTTTTCACTTTTTGCAAAAATAAGTCAATATCAAGCTCATTTCTCTTTTATTTATAAAAGATTTAGTTTTATTATTTAAGTTTCTCCCACAGGTACTTTCAGTTAAATTCTTTACACAAGTTTTTGAAAAGGAAGAACCAAAAATTCCTGTCAAAAATGTGATGGGCTGTGTAATTTTATGCCAGACAAGTTTATATGTTATATCTTAATAAAGTACAAAGTAGTGGCTGGCAGGCTTTCAGAAGAGATGTGCCAAGTCTCTGTTTTTGCTAATTACACATTTTAGGTGGCAGCAATACCCACTTTCAAAGTAAAGCAAAATCCCCAAATTTTGTTTTCTTAACACCAGATACCCTTTCTTCAAATCTCCAGAAATTGGGCACTTTCATATCAGCTTAGGACTAGGAGAATTGAAGTAAGATTTCACTGTGGATACTGTTTATTAAATATACGTGATGATATCTGGAAAATGAAGTGACTTTGTAATGACTGGTCTTGGGGAGGTGCTGGGGAAAGAGAAGGGGAAGAGGAAGCAGGTAGTGGGTATAGAGAAACTATGCGTTCAGAAGCAATGGGTGAAGACGTCATGGAAACAAGAGCAGAGTTGGGGAATTCACCTCCTCTACCCTCTGTATATCTCTGAGGGATACCCAAATCCTACCTCCTGTATGCTATGGACTCAGCACCAGAACACAAGTTGCTCTTCTCTCCCCTCCTGATTCCAATAACTTGTCTCTGTGCCAGCAATTCCACAGAACTTAGTCTTTTTGGCAGAGCTGATGGGGTAAACATTTAGAAGGGCCACTCAAAATTTTCTTTCTTTTTTTTTTTTGTGTTTATAATTAACTTTATTAGTCTTACTCACTAATAAAACAATTAAGATTCTCTAAACAGCTGGAAGTATATGTGGGCAATAGAGAATGAAAAAAGACGCATGACACCATTATAAATGTGCATAATAAATACACACAATAAATTTTATATATCAATGTATAATGTGCTATACTTACTCCTCCTTTCAATTAAAGACTGTAAATGTCTATCTCAATACATATGATCTATTCATCAAATGAATTATGTTTTTCTTAATCATTTTGTCATTCATGCATTTAATTCTTCACTCAATTGGTGACTTACTGTAACTTCTTTTTTTATTATTATTATTTTTTATTATACTTTAAGTTCTAGGGTACATGTGCATAACGTGCAGGTTTGTTACATATGTATACTTGTGCCATGTTGGTGTGCTGCACCCATCAACTCGTCATTTACATCAGGTATAACTCCCAATGCAATCCCTCCCCCGCCCCCCTCCCCGTGATAGGCCCCGGTTGTTCTCACTCACAGGTGGGAACTGAACAATGAGATCACTTGGACTCAAAAGTTTCATTCACCACTTTGTATATGTGCCATAGTTCGTTGAGCTCCAAAGGATGTTATCAACCCAAATATCTTAGATAATGGGTCACTACAGATAATGCCATTGATTTCCAATCCCCTTTGGGGGGGATAATTACCTACTGTGCTACTTATGATGGTGACATTTTTCCTTAGACAGAAAAGAGAATGAAGATATTTTATCAGTGTAAACATCCATCCGTTTACAGTCTTTTCTCAGTGATTATGGGGTATTAGCATTGTTGAAGAGATGAAGAGGGCAAGATAAACACATAAACTCCCTCAACTAGCTACTGGGCAAATAGCTTCTTTATCTGACAGAGACATTATGTGCAGTCCCTCAAACCAACAATAACAGGATGCTCACAGGGACAGAGGGATCTCTCTCTGCTCTTGCTTTGTGTGGCACATGACAACCGGTAGTAAAAATTTAGCAGTTATTGGCATTTGTCAACTCTGGTTCTGTGGCAAGAAAACGGAAACAGCAGCAATCATGCTCAATTTAAATCTCTCATGATGTCAGACTTTTCATGGACTCACACGGACATCAGAAAAGACTCAAAAGGGTTTACAGATGTGCAGTCAGCTATGACAGTGATGTTGCCAACAGGGCTCATGGATCAACTAACGATTAAGATATCAAAAGCAATCCCTGTAGCTTGCTGACAGCTGGCTCAATTGTTTGCACCTGTTTCCCCTGCATTACACATGTGTCTGGAATGGATTATTCTGGCTTGTGCCAGACACATTTCACCTTTCTTCACAGTGATGTCCTGCAGAAGCATCACAGCCTGAAGACCAGGAGGCTCTCTATGAGGGCCCACTGAAGGAAGAAGTCAGTATGCTTTTGAAAATGGCTCTGGGACGTTGTGGCTGACAAGGTTATTAGTGAAGGTTGGTTCTTGACAACAGTTAACACAGATATATGAACAATGCTTGTTTCCTCCATGAATCAGGGAGAGAGCTCTCTAATCTTATCGTGACACTTGGCCCTTGCCTGCTCTTTGGATAATAGTATCAGCATGCATCCAGCCATCTTGAATCTGTTTTGGAACTAGATAGGGGTATCAATAAGTAAATCAATGAACCATCCCCCTAGTCTTCTGAACCTTGGTGTTACTCTGGATCCCTGTCTCAGTCTCAGAGGCAAATTCACCATGAAGTTGATGAAGCTCAAGCTTCAGATCCTTGTACTTGCATGGGCCCTTCCCAGGTTCTGAGAGTTGCCCTAGCAAGGGGTTCACATGCTTATATGTTTTTTGTAAAAATGTGCAAAAGTAAGACGTTTTAACCACAGTGGGTTAAGCCTGCTGTTTCTTTCCACACTGACTTCTCCTCTGACATACTTCCCATCATGTGATGTGGTGTTGAAGTGGTTGTGGGCACTTTTAGTGTCTGGCTAAGGGGAAGCTGGGTTGGGGACACATTTAGTTTGGGTTTAGTGGGGTATTTTTATGTGGTTTGCAGGCTCTTATGTCTATATTTCTGGCTTCCAGGAATACTTGTAGTGTCCATTATTTATGCCTATTTTTGAATTCTTAGTTCTATATTCTGTCTTAAGGTGGATGCCCCAAATTGAAAAAACTTCAGGCCCCACTAAATCTGATATCTCCTACTTGCTTCCTGTATCTAGTCATCAAATCCTGTCAATTCCATCTAGTTGTAATGTTGGTGAACTGACTCTCTCAAAAACTAAAAAGCCATAATTTACAACATCTGCTAATTTCCTTGCCTGATTTCATTGCTATTTCCCAGTGATCAATGGTTTAACAACCAGCTCACAGAGTTTCTGAATATGTAACAACTAACTCTTGCAAGATGGTAAAAGATGGCTCCCGTATGCCACTTATTCTCCCTCAGAAATAATTCCATGAACTGGCCTTTTTTCTTTGTCTTCCCTTCTGATTATCTTAGTTTAGACTTTCATCTCTCCTCAGCCCGATCTCCCCAAGACCATTGTAGCAGCTTCTTATTCTGTTTTCCTTCCACCTGGCTGTTCTGAGCTCAGTCCATCTTCTAAAATACTACAAGATTTACTCTTAAAATGCAAATTTGACCATGTGAGTCTCTGGTTTTAATCTTTTCTGGCTTCTCTATTATCTATAGGGGGAAAATATCAATACTCAAATTGGTTTATAAACTCCTTCATCCTCTAACTCTTAACCTATCATCTGACCTCATCTTCCTCCATACTACTGAGACATCCTGAGTCAACTCAACATTCCCCAAACATGCAGAAGCCATCACTTTCCTGTAACTCTCTGTCTGGATTCTGCTTCTTTCCTTTCTCCACGTGGCAGATTCCTACACATATGTATATATACTGGTTGTTTTCAGACTGTGGAAAAATTTCTTTCCATTGAGGCAAACTCAAGGATGTCTTCTGTGGGAACTCATTAAACTCACAAAAGTTTGCTTGAAGACCCAGGACAAAAAGAGGGACAAAAGAACAAAATATCTCTATGTTAAGAGTTACATTTCTGCAAACTTCCAGTATACCTAATCAAATAGCACCGAATAAGATGCTGTCACACTGTTTGTGACTACTTTTTTCACTGCTGCTGTAAAACAAGTCACTTGAAGGATTAAAAGATACTGAGCTGGGATATGGGCTGTCCAAGGAAGGAACATCAAAATTTAATGTTAATTTTTTGGCCCAAATAAATTTTCAGGGATAGTCATTAAAATAATGCTGTCTGCTTCTTGAACTCACCAGCTGTATCACATTATCACATTAAAAAATCATTCTATGCCTCTCTTGTACTTTCAGTTGCATTTCCTGTGAAGTTTCCTCAATTTCATAATGTTCATAGGTTCTGCTGTGAGATTCTTTCTGTACTTTTTATAGCACGAGGATGTATGTAATTATGTACTTAAATTTATTTATCTCCTATGACTAGACTATATGCTCCTCAAGAATATACACTATGTCTTGTTAATCTAGGTATTCCTAATACCTGACAAAATGGGCCCTCAATAGTATATATAAGACACCTATAAGTATGTGTTGAATAAAGAATGAATAGATGGATAAACAAAAGAAAAGTTGAAGAAGATAACACAGTGGTCAGGCTAGGAGGGATCAGTTTTTTCATGTCTATACACGTGGCAATCAGAATACTCTATTTTCGAGATGATAAAATCAAATAATAACTATAAATTAACAGGGGAAGCTTTTGGTGTTGTGGCTATTAATGTTCACAAGTATAACACTTTTATGAAATTAATCTTTATTCTTGATATGATAAATTTTAAACATTATAAAAAATATGGTTAGGATAATAGGAGAAACTTCACTAGAATAGAAGCCTGGCTTATGCATGTAGTGGTTATGTGACATGCTTCTAAAGCAAACTAAGAGTTAAGAGGAGGATAAATAAGGCCAACTACAAGAACAAGTGGTAAGCTAAGAGAAAGGAGAAGGAAAAGCACCATGCAAAGGAAATCCAGAAGAGGTATTTGTGATAAGATAGAAACATTTGTTACTGGGTATGTAGGAAAGAACTGGGATAGGGCACAGGAAGGAGGAAAGAAACAAATATTTATAACAAAAAGGTATCTGGTAAACTAAGTGACAAAAATAATTTCTGAAATGAATGAGATGATTGGAGGCACTAATTTCAGACTGATTTATATGACACTTTCTTATACATTATAAGTACATGTTATATGATTGATGTTTCCCAAACTGTTTTGTGGAACACTAATGTCTTCAAGATGACAACACTTGTTCCACTGGAAAAAATATTCCACATATATTATAACCAATTTCTTTTTTTTAGTTCTTTTTTTTTTTTTTGAGACCGAATTTCACTCTTGTTGCCTAGGCTGGAGTGCAATGGCGCAATCTCGGCTCACTGCAACCTCTGCCTCCCGAGTTCAAGTGGTTCTCCTGCCTAAGCCTCCCGAGTAGCTGGGATTACAGGTACCCACCACTATGCCCTGCTTTTGTAGTTTTAGTAGAGATGGGGTTTCACCACATTGGCCAGGCTGGTCTTGAACTCCTGACATCAAGTGATCCAACTGCCTTGGCCTCCCAAAGTGTTGGGATTGTAGGCATGAACCACTGCGCCTGGCCATAACCAATTTCTTATACCTTCACTATATTCACTTACATACTAAAGGCTCTGAGAAGTTCTGCATTGAAAAACTTTTTCCCTTTTATTAACCCAAGTTTTACAAAACACATCCAACCACTGAATACTTCTTTTATAAAACATTTATGAAGCTATAAAAGGATAATAGTTTTCTTTAGAACAGAGTCTGGCAAAAATATGTGTTTGATCTGATTCACTTCAAAGAGGGCCCAGAGTGTGACATGGAGGAGAACTGTTTATTTCAATGAATCCTAATTGTTAGTACAAAGACAAAATATGCACAGGTCACTTACTATCTGAAGATCTATTTTCTCCTCTTTGGTATGGTGATAAATAACTGCCCTACCAACTTGTGAAAATAGAGAGGAACAGCACCTTTGAAAATGCATTGGAAAAATTTAGGACAGCAGCATGATCAGACTATAGACTAGGAGTCAGGGGACCCAGGACACTTGGGTTTTACAACTAATCTTGCCATTAAGTGTGTAGATTTAGGAAAGTTACGTGAACTTTCAAGACCTCACATTCACATACATATGAAAACCAAGAGCTTCTACCATTATATCTAGTTATAGTTTGTTTCATATACATTTCATATGTATAAAATACATAAAATACATAAAATACATAAAATTTATGAGGTAGGTGTATTATGTATAATATATATCATATAATATATATAAAAATATATATAACGCAAGGTATTTTATACATACATATGAAATGTATATGTATATATACACATACATACAAGGAACTTGGTCTGAAAGGAGTTGTAAGATCCTGAGCAGGGATTATTTGACAGTGAGCTAAAAACAAGATGAGACTCAGTGTAAATGCTCAGTCTAGGGGAGACAAGCAGAAAGCAGCCAGGAGTGCTTTATGATAGAGACAGGAGCTAACAGAGGAGAGGGATGGGTATCCTTGATCAGTTTTCCTGGGTGAGGATCCTCTTTGGATGCCAGGCAACTAAGTCAGAAATGAAGGGCAGTGGGTGGCATCTCCTTTCTTGTCTCTACCTGTGTTAGTCCGTTTGTGCTGCCATAACAAAACACCTGAGACTAGGTAATTTATAAATAATACAAACTTATTTCTCCCAATTCTGGAGGCTGGGAAGTCCAGAGTCAATCTGCACCAGCAGATTCCATGTCTGGGAAAGGTTTGGTTTCTCTCTCCAAGATGGCGTCTTTTTGCAGCGTCCTCTCGATAGAATGAAGGCTATGACCTCACATGGCAGAAGACATGGAAAAGCCAGGCAGGTCTCTGATGCCTCTTTTATAAGGACATTAATACCACTCACCAGTATAGAACCCTCATGACTTAATCACTTCCCCAAAGTACCTGCCCTTTGATACCATCACAATGAAAATTAAGTTTCAATGTGAATTTTGGAAGTTCACAAACATTCAAAACATAACACTATCCACATATGTACCATTTCGGTGTTAGCTTGTTTCTATCCTGATTGCCTATGATGATGTCTGTGTTTCCTGACTTAGGTCATGGATGAGTAGGTGCTAGATATGGTAGTAGATAGAAAATGCTCTCCACTCTAATTTTCCCAGGGTCCTACACTGGTTCTTCCCCACATCTCTTTGAAATGAGTTGAGTCTAGGTTTGAGCCATTTATCTAATTTCTATATTTTCCTTTTCTATCAGGGCTCAAACAAAAATCTGATTTCCTGTGTGTGTGTGTGTGTGTGTGTGTGTGTGTGTGTGTGTGTTTAGAAACAGGGTCTTGCTCTGTCAACTAAGCTGGAGTGCAGTAGAATAATTGCAACTCACTGCAACCTTGGCCTTCTGGGTTCAAGCAATCCTCCTGCTGCAGCCTCCCAAGCAGCTGTAACTACAGGCATGCACTACCATGCCCAGCTAATTTTTAAGATTTTTTTTGTAGAGATGGGGTCTTGCTATGTTGCCCAGGCTGGCATTGAACTCCTGGCGTCAAGTGATCCTCCCATCTCAGCCCTCCAAAGCACTGGGATTACAGGTGTGAACCACCCACCTGCCTTGATTTCCAGGTTTTTATTAGGACATTTTGGCATTTCACCCTGTGGTCTTGCCACATAGCCTTGTGGACATTACTAAGCACAACCCATTTGATAAAAATATCTGTTGAAAAGTTTTTTTCTTTAAAAGGCTTATAATCTGATTTTTTTTAGATTAATGAAATATGTGCAAATGACAAAAATGCCTGATGTGACATTGATAAAATTTTACCACCTTTTGGGAAAGGAATTCCATGGCCTACCCCTTATACTTTAGTTGATATCTATAGTTGCTATCACCTTAAAGCCTGGTACTCTTCCCTAGTCTGGGCTCCTAAATTGTCCCTGCACCATTAGCCAGGGCCATACTTTTCTGGATTTGGTATTAGATGGCCAGACTATCCTCTGGCCAAGCTTGTCAGACTCCAAAGTTAGTCCCAGCTTGTTCTCATCTCCCAGCTGGCACAGACACAGGATTGCTAGCCTTCTGCAAAGAGGGGGTAAGAAGGGTATGTGGAGTCCCATCATATGCACATTTAACTAAAACAAATCCAACTATAGGAGTTGAGAGAGACAGAGTGGAAATGATCAGATTCTACATACCATTTCACAAATCAATTATGCATTTGGGAGTGGGCAGGAAATAGAAGGCAGAAGTTGACTTTCCTTGATCAGTCTTAGTTCCCTTTGCTTCTCCTGATGTGAGCATCTTGAAGGCTGAATGTAATCATAGTATTAAAAATACAAATTTTCCTTATCACATGACCCATAAGTGCAACACAATAAGCTGCTCAACCACAGAAATAGTCATCTTGGCCAAAGTTGCAGGAAAACCAGTTCTTTTGGATCTTCCAGAGCAGTACAGTAGAACTTGTCATGGTGATGGAAAAGTTCTATAGTCTATAGTGGTCGGTATGGTAGCTAGCACACCCAAGGGGCTGTCAAGCACTTGAAATGTGGCAAGTCTGATGGAGGAATTTAAATTAATTAAAATTAATTTAAACTAAATACCTTATACTAATGTGTTGCAGAGTATAGATACAGAGAATTTCCAGTGTGGCATTGTATTATTTTTCTCTTTCTGTGTAACAAATCACCACAGATTTTGAAACTTATGCAATACCCATTTATTAGTTAAGTCAGAAGTTTGAACTGGCTTTCCTGAATTCTCTGCTTGGAGCCTTACAAGACAGAAATCAATGTGAAGGCCAGGCTGAGCTCTTATCTGGAGACTCTGGGGAAGAATCTCCTTCTAGGCTTATTTAGGTTTTTGCCAAATTTAGTTTCTTGTGGTTGTAGGACTAAGGTTTATGTTTCCTTACTGGCTGGTGGCCAGGGTTTGCTCTTAGCAGCTAGAGGCTAGTCTCTAGTCTTTGCACATGGCCCCTTCCATCTTCAAGCTAGCAATGGTTCATTGAGTCCCTCTGGTACTTTAGATCTCTATGACATCCTTTTCCACTGCCAGCCTGAGAAAAAGGCTCTGTTTTCAAAGGGCTCACTTGTTTGGGTCAGGTCGACCCAGTTAATATCAATAATTTAAAGTCAACTCACTTGGGGCTTTAACTGCATCTGCAAAATCCCTTCACAGAAGTACTTAGATTAGTGTTTGATTGAACAACTAGGCTGGCAATAATAGAGGGCCATCTAGAAATCTGCCTGTCACAGGCACCTTCTTCAGATTTCCAATGCTAATTTTGACCAGGTTTGATTTTCGTATTTTACACTAGCTTTTAGAACCCAATCCCAAGTAAAATATTAACTTGTAGTGGGTAGAATAATGTCATTGCTTTGGGTTTTGAATTTTTTTCTGTTCTCAAAAATCACTTAAAAAATGTAGAAACCTGGGAGTTAGTGTGGGGTGGTTGTAGGTGGGGTGGAGTAGGTGAATGTAAGCCTGTATCTACTAAAACTTTAGCTTAGCTTTTAATGCTCTGGTTAAGATGAGGTAATATGTAGCTGAGATGAGCTCCTAATACTTGGCTGGCTGAATTGTGGGGCAGTAGGAAGGAGGGCCTCATGAGAAGGGTTAGGATAGAATAACCTAGTGAGAGGACTTAGTGTCTATCAAAGATGACTTAGTCATCTCTCTCAAAATTATTTACCACTTTGGTATTTGGGTCATAGTTTGCTACTCCATGCCTTAGCATATTTTTAAAGCTATTAAAGTCAATAAAACAGCAAACTTTGTTTAAAAAGAGATATCTTTCAAATCCCTTCAAAGTGATATCAGACTGTGTTAATGTAAGCATTATGTTCTAAACCAGAAAAAAATTATTTCAAGCCACTTGGCACTAGTCTTGCCTGAACATATTTCAACTGCTTTTAGTTTGGGATACCACATGTTGAAAAACAGATAAATTAGAGAAAATTCAGAGAGTGGCAACCAACATGATAAAATGTCTAGTTTAAGGTTCATGGCGTGGCTCAGGGGATTGGTAATGGGGTATAAATCCTCTCTCTCGTCAGCACTTCATTTTTAGCAGTGTCTATCTAATGGCTGTTGTCGCAGCTTAGATTCAGAGACCAGCATGGGAGGAACTGATGGTTGGGTATGGTTTGGAATGTTGCAGTCCATATGCCAAAGAGCATCACCATCAGAACCTTCTTCACCTTTCTGGTGAAGAAGTTAGGGGTTTAAACACAAAAGCTAAATCTGGTATTCACCTGATCCGAGCCAGTTAGTTCCAAGTTTGGCTGGGCAAATTGTTAATTACTCTAGGTAGTAGACTTTGTGATATTTGAATTTGAACTGAGAGAAATTCATTTTCTGGTTTAAATAAACATCCACATAGTTGAACTGTTTCCAAGAAGTTTGAAATCTGTTTCAAGATTAAGTAAAAAAAAAAAAAAATCAGAGTGCCAATTTATTTAACCACAATGAGAAACAAAACTATAATCTACAATGCTCATGTTAATGAGATCTGTGCATTCTGTACACAGGAAGAGCTCTAACAGGTATGGAATCATAATCAGAAGGTTACCCTGAGGTCAGCATGGTGTTCTAAGATGATTCTAAGTTGGCCGGATATGTCCATCTATAGTTTTTGTTCAAGTCTACATGACCAGCCACATTGTGTGGTAGGATCATGACTGACCTCTTTCTTAGTTCTGGATCTGTTATTAACTACTGAGTAATGCCTGGCAAATGGATGAAGTGAGTAGCTAGTAACTAATGGTCTTTAAGACCTTTTCAGCTATAAAATTCTTTAATTTTATGTACATATTCTATAGGTCATGTATTAGTCCATTCTTATGTCACTATAAAGAAATACTTGAGGCTGGATAATTTAGAAAGAAAAGAGGTTTATTTTGGCTCACACTTCTGCAGGCTGTACAGGAAGCATGGCACTGGCATCTGTTTGTTGTCTGGTGAGAGCCTCATGGAGCTTACGATCATGGCAAAGGCCAAAGAGGGAACAGGTGTATCATGTGGTGTGAGAGGAAGCAAGAGAGAGAAGGGGAAGGTCCCAGACTCCTTTAAATGACCAGATCTTGTGTGAACTGACTGAGCAAGAGCTCACGCATTACTAAGGGGATAGTGCTACGACATTAATGAGGGATCCAGACCTATGATCCAATTGCTCCCAAAGGCCCCTCCTCCAACACTGGGGATCACATTTCAACATGAGATTTGGAGGAGACACACATCCCAACCATATCAGGCAGGTAAGTAGTTAGTGAGATGGTTAATGTTCTTGATTCTGTTTACTAAAGACCTCAAGGCATTTTATTCATATTAGTCAATTCAATACATTTGTTGAGGACTTCCTAGGTGCAAATTATTGTGTTAAGCATGGAAGTAGACATGGTCTCTTCCCATGAGAAATTTAAATGATTAAATGAAATATTAATATTGTTATTATGAATTAATATAGATATTAATATGAATAATAACATGAATGTGGTAGTATAATATGAATAATGACTGATGACAATATAAGGCAGAATTAAATAAGGGCAGCAATGGAGATGCAGACTGATGTGAGATAGGATATGGAGTAGGGAAACATTAATTGCATCTCAGGAGATTAAATAATTTATAGAATATAGTATTTGAGCTGGACTTTTAAAGGTGCAAATATTCAGCAAACTTTGATAACCACTAGTCTAGGTCAGAGTTAGAGATGCCATAATAGTGATGTGAAGTTCAGCTTGCCTGGTAGAAGAGAAGGAGGTAGGGAGAAGTTAGTGACATTTCAACACGAGGACCTCTCAATTGCATGGACCACTTCTGCATTAGTTTGCTAGGCCTGTCATAACAAAGCACTATAACAAAGTACTACAGGTTGGGTTGCTTAAACAACAGAAACTGAAAGTTCAAGGTGCCAGTAGGGCTGGTTTCTCCTGAGGCCCTTCTCCTTGGCTTGTGGAGTGTCACCTTCTGCTGTGTCCTCACATGACCTTTTCTCTGTGCATTCACAACCCTGATACTTGTCCTCTTTCTGTAAGGACATCAGTCCCGTTGGATTAGAGCCCACCCTTACAATCTCATTTAACCTTAATTCCCTCCCTTAAGGCCCTGTCTGCCAATACGGACAGAGTAGGGGGCTAGGATTTCAACCTGTGAATTTTAGGAGGACCATAATTCAGTCCATAACAACTTTTAAAGCTGTGAAGGGACACTAGCTTTCAGTTCACTTGATCATATTTGTGTTTGTGAAAGTGAGTTATTTTTATACTCTGTCTTCAAGTGTGTCCCTCAAATGGGACAGGTTTCAGACCCTCTGAAACCCGGGTCAACCTTCTTCCTGGGGCAAGATATTCATTGGGCTCACTGTTCAGCAGAAGAGGTAGCTTTGAGTGAGGATACTGTAAAGGAGAATTGGGTAAATGAGGGGGCTCCTCTATTATCGAACAGAGAACATAGGGGCTGGTATGAATTCCAAGTTCTGATAGGGCTATGGATGCTTTTAGGTTAGGGATCAATACATAGAAATGAAATGTGCTAGTCTTTAAGAATCATTTGACTTTTCCCTATCCTACAGCACGAGTGTTAGAAGGAACCAATGGAGATGGAAACCCAAATGAATAGTGGGACACTTAGGGCATTTAGGGCATACAGCAATATCTTGTTGAAGTTGGAAGAGAATATAGTCAGAGTTGGAGATGAAGGGGAAGAACATTTTTTTTTTTTTTTGTCTTTCCTGGCATAACGTACATAGAGGTTAGATTTAGGAAAAGATTTCTTAGTCACAGAGTCTGGAGAAGGTAGTTAATGGTAGTAAAGAATGAAGGCTGCCAGGGAACAGGGGAATATGTTCTCTTCTTCTTTCTTCCTTCACATTCCTCTGCTTTTCCTTTTGTGTCACTGTTTCTCCTCAGAATCACTTAGGGGGTGCTTACGAAAAACGAAGATTCCTATGCCTACTCCCAGACTGAGTGAATTAGAGTCTTTGATGCTTGGGGCCCTGAAATAGGTATATTGAAAGTTTCTGATTTGGTTTTTATACTCTCTAGGGACTGCTCTACATTCACACAAGAGTAGAATACTGCCTCTTAATTGCATGTTGCTACCATCAGTATCTATTAGTTATATCAGGAGCTACCATTTATGGAGGACTTATTGAGCTGTTCCAAGCAACATACTTACCTGATTCTCATGGTAAACATTTATTGTGATACTATTACCCCAATCTTGTGGATGAGAATCCAAATCTCAGAAAAGTTAAACAAATTTCTCAAGGCCACGTAAGTAGTATTATTTTAAAAGTGAAGGAGAAAAAGAGAAGAAAAAATTGATAAATATATTAGTTTGCAAGTATTTTTGTATTTATAAAATTACTTTAGAGTTATATGTTGTCTTAATTGTGTGGATGTTATAATAAATATTAACTCTTAAGACCCTTTCCTGGTTGAGCATTGGTCAGTCATACTGTTAAACTGATATTCTGTTGAAATGGAATGCCAGGAAATTCCAGGCAATTTTGGCAGAAGTAATAGATTTCATGCACTTTTCTTGCCAATACTAACATCTCTATATGACACTTATGGGGCTATAGAGACTTGTTTGATTGGCTGATGTTCGTATTTTTGGTTTGATAAGAAATTTGGGCAGCTTAGCAATAAGATATATAGTTTTGGAAAATATGAACAGAACCTGCTGTGTGACAATCTATTTCTGTAGGATTTGGGACAATAAATACAATGTTTTATTTTTGTAAAGCAAAACAACTCATAGACAAAAGGCTTATTGCAACTATTTTAGTATTCTATCCCTTAATCCTCCACAATTCCACTTAAAAGAAGATAAAATTTCCATTAAATGGACCAAACAACACAATAAAGTTTCTTGAAGAAACTTGCAATTACTATGCAAGCTTATTATAACACGGGGGAAGAGAATTAAGCAATGCATGTATCCCTTCAGGAAATTTGTATTTCAAAGATGCAAAAATAAATGAATTATGCATGTTTGTTTAGACTAACTGGACACCAAAGTCAAGAAATGGCAAAGGCAGAGTCCAACTTGATGTAACTCATTTTAAGAAATGTAGTTCCCCCAAAATTAAGAGGTCATTTATTTCACAGAGGTTTTATCTGCAGATGACAAGAGTAAATATTTACTTCTTTTAATATTTACTTAGATATAGGTTTCTGATTTCTAAAGTACTTTTCTAGGTTAAAAATGTTTTGAAACGTACCAAAATATAAAAATCACTCTCATCCCTCCATATGTGTTTGGATTTTATAAAATAAGAAACTGAGGATCTCTTACATACATTTTCTCCTCTCAAGGTCAGTAACTATTGGTTAGCTATTTGATATATATCCTTCTTGTTTCTTCAGTATATATATATACACACACATATATATACACACACACACATTCGATACCCTAAATTAAAATATTATTACATATATTTATCTAGAATGTATTTTGAGTTTTACTTAAAATGTCCTATGAACAATTTGTATTGTTACTATTAAACACTGAACTATGGAACCTCTGCTTAAATTTTTCCCTCTTTTTGATATTGTAAACAATTCTTCAGTGGATAGCCTTGCCAGGTATGCATATTTTGCATTTCAGTAGATATTACAAGTAAATCATTTTCCACAGAATTTGTAGTAATTTGTCCTCCTGCAGTATATGAGAGTGTATTTTCACTACATGTTTGCTGGCACTGGCTGTTAGCAGTCTTTTTAATCACTGATAGTCTGCTGAGAGAAAATTATATCTGTTTTACTTTGCAATTAAGAGTTGGATGAATTCTAAATGTTTTCCCATATTTTAAATTTGTCTGGTATATTTCTAAAAGATATATATAATCTAGAGTTAAGAATAAGAAAGATAGCTGTTTAGTTAGGACTAAACATCACTTAACTACCATCTACATTCTTAACTCAGATTTGAAGCACCTTTTGTTTACCAGGATGGGCAATTTATTCAAAACTACTTCTGCAAGGGAATAAGATGAAGAATAATTCAGTTTGTTAGAGATATTCAAGCCATTTTGTTTGTTTTTACCATCTGTACTTTGTTATTGGGAACAATTTTCATCTTTATCGCCCCATGTTCCAAATTGTATTTTTAATTTTGAAATCTATACAAAAAACCAAAGATTATGATTTTGGACAGTTTCTAACTAGTGCTAATTTATTTGAGCTTTTTCACTAGTATTCTCATCATTAAAACCACTTTTTCCTTATTTAGAATAAGTTACGGGGTCTTGGTGGATAAGAAACTGAAATGAGATGCTCTTTACTCAGTCAAACCAGCAAATAGCTCTGCAGGCTTAGTCATAAAACCCAGCACGGAAATAATTCTTGTCTCACAATAAGGTCAGAAATGATAACTGAAACCATGGAATCCTTAAGATAAGCTACCTGTGTAATCAGGGAAATAGCTGAAAGCCTAATAGGCGGCTTTGTGTTGGAGGACAGTGATTGAAGTTCAAAAGGCTTAGCAGAGGTCAAGTTGGCAATGTCAGGTATTTCCCCAAGTTTACTTCATTCAATTAAGTTGAAACAGTCTGCTCCTGTGAAAGAGTTAGTGGCTTTCCTTACACTGGAAGGGCCCAGGCAGAGGGATGCTTGGTTTTCTCTGTATTGTAATCATGTCTGGGATGATTTTAAATAAGAGATTGAGTTAATTTTTATGAACTCTCTGAGGGAGAACTTAGATGCAATACAGTGATTATAAATCTTGTGAATTTACCAGATACATTTGAAAGGGACGGACGTTGTAATTGTCTACCTGTGTGTATTAGCTGACTATTGGCAACAAAATGCTTTTCAAATTTTCATTGTTTCTAAATGGGATAACTATTCCTGAGTCTGTCCCATTAATTGAGCTGGGTCTCTTCCTGTTTAGTCTAAACCACTGTTGATTGCCTTGACTCCTACCCGACTGAGGGACAAAATGCCCTGGATTGAGAACATTCTTAGAAGTGCCTGAATTCTCGTTTTAAGGCTGCTTGACCCAGGCAGATGTCAGGGTAGAAAAGTGTCCAAAGCTGCTTCTTTAAAAAGTAAGTTTCACGCATTTAGGATTTTTTCTCTTTCTTCGATATGTTATGTTTGTTTTTTCTTTTAAAAAATGTACTGTCTTATTTCTTAGTTGGAGTAATTATTTTACAAACATGAGTGAACTTTGTGGAGGAATAGAAATGGGACATACCCTAACTGCAGCAAATGATCAGATTACAGAGATAAATTGATATATGAGAGGTTCCGGAATGGTGGGTAATTACAGCACATACCTCCAGGAAATTCACACACACACATGCACACATACACACACCCCACATTAACCTCCTGCATGTGCGTATGTATGTGTGTGTGTGACTGTGAAGTTTAATTATAAAAAAAATTTAGGAGATAAAACCTGTTTTTAAGTTGGATAGCACTGTACATCATTATTGATATGTTTACTACAGTTTAAATATATTTTTAAGAGCCCACAATCCCAAGAACTATTCATTAGTCACATACTAGGCAAAATAAATGTGAACAAACATGATTTAACTGGCTAATTGTTAGGTTCATGTGGGCCTACCCAGACCAACTAAATCAGAATCTCCAAAATTAGGATCTATCAATCTGTAGTTTAACAAGGTCCCCCAATGATTCTGATAGCCAAGTTTGTGAAGCCTAAAAATTCAGTCTAGGATGTCATTTTGTTCTAATCAAATAAATTTTGATTTGTGTGATGTTGAGGGAATTGTGCAATTTACTAAAGGATTAATGTTTGATTTTGGTAATGCATATGAACACTGTAGTTATAAACTGCCTCATTGGGGATTTCCAGTGGTCCCCTGACTGTCTAATTGTTGTTTCCATTTTACAAATGAAGAAACGGATACTCCTAAAAATAAAATAATCAATACCATAAAGCTAATAAGTAGGAAAACCAGAATTCAGTCTCAGTCTTTCTGACTACATGTCCAGGGCTTCCAGTACACTGACCTCTAGTCAACTTGAAGCAAAAATCATTAAGGGCCTTTCCAGTGGGATCTCCATTTAGATCTACCATTTTATTTTCACATCATCCTATATCCTTTCAGTTTAGAACATATTTATTGAATTGACACAACCTTGTTTGGATGATGGGTTAGGCCACAGAGGGAAGCTCTCCTTCTCTCTGCTTCTGTAGCACCTTGGGCCATAAGAACTACAGGTGCCATACAAACTTTGTTATTATTTTATTGAAGTGAAGTCCACATAACATGAAATTAACCATTTTGGGGGAACAATTCAGTGGCATTTAGTATATTCTATCTTCAAGGAGTCTTACTGGGGACATGAGACTTACTTGGGACAAGAGTGGAAAGCAACAGGTTAAAGTGGCAAAATGTACAATGTGGATTTTCAGTGCTGTTATCAGTTTAGAGAAAATCATTTTGGGACAAAAGTTTTAGGGATGTCTCCAGGAGAAGCAGGATTTGATTTGGGTTTTGAAGAGTGAGATTTGGAAAATTCAGGAGAGGACATTCCCAGGTATGGGAATGGCATAAGCAAAAGAGTGAGTGTGTGTCCGTGTGTGTGTGTATGCAGGTGTGCTTGTCATCTGTGTATTTAGTAGTCATCTCAGTGTTCAAGAAGAGGTTGGTCTTGCTTGGGAACAGTGAGAAAGATGGAATAGGGTGTAGAAGATGGGGCCGTGCATTATCTTTCAAGGTGGCCAGACTTTACACGGTATTGAGACTGTCATGTTAAAAGGTGCCATTTGGGATCACTGCCCTCTTCTTCCGTGTGTTGTTTATTCTTATTCTGCTCTCATGTATGTGCTCCCAGCCCCAAGAAAATACTTTAATCGAATGCCGCAAAAGCCTTTGTCATTGTCCAGAATCAAATTAAGCACAGGGAATATGACCATTGCTTTGAGACACACATGGGATTTAGGATGTTGAAAGACACAAAAGCCTCAGCACAATAGACAGAGAATCAGCAGGTTCCTGGGATATGACTAATTTTTCTCTGGCTGTTTAGTAACAGGTGGTATTTATCTAAGCAGACTGCCCTGGGCAGCTGGTTGATGGGTTCTTCCAGCTGGACATCTTCTCCCCATTTAGTTCAACCACACCTGCTTCATACAGCAAACAAGAGCCTTTCTCATCTCTAGTATCTCCATGTAGGGGGCTAGGGGTATAGATCAACCATTCAGCTTCCAGCTGTAGCGTTTCATGATGTCTGAGGATCCCATCTGGCCTCCTACCGGGAAAAGAAAAGAGTTAGGTTTTAGGTTTAGAGGTGGGCTTTTTCTTCTTCTTTTTTTTTTTTTAGGGGGTGGTTTTGTCCTGTTGTGTTGCTTTCTTTTAAGAAAGAGATTTCATCATTGATGGCTATCATGTGATCAGAGTTATCTCCCATTAAAATTGCTGGTCCTTGAAGCATGCACTGACATGAGGGTGCCTGCTCCTTCGGGCTTTTATTGTACTGAATTAAGGAAGAGAGTAGAATAGTCTCATGAAAGATTAATCACTTCCTGTAAGCATCTTGTACCTGCAGACAGGCAATTACTGAAATATGTCCGAAAGAAAACAAGAACGTTAAAATCTATCGGTCAGGTATTTTTTGGCAGTGTGACTACAAAACTTGTTTGGCTGCCAGCTTTTATGGAGCCAAAAGGAGCTTCTGTGTTGAGTTAATGGATCATAGTTTGTTTTGTACATAAGTAGCAATGTTTTTTTTTGTAATAACAGTAAAAACTTTGACACTGCACAGGTATTTCTCTTGAGACTGCTTAAGTGTATACATTCATATTTATTTCCCCACCTAACCTGAATCAACCATTTGGATTGAATTCTAGTCTTTGCTATTTAGAAAATCCTGTATCCTCAGTGCTGGGCCTGCCAAAAAGTAGGTATTTAATAAATATTTGAGGACTGACAATCTCTATTTTATAGTTGTCAAAGGGTTTACAAATAAAAGCGATGCCATAGTTTCAGTTCTGAGAATTCTAGTAATCAATACAATACTAGGTTTACCATCACCTTGACTCAAAACTTCCTATTTATCAACTGTGTTCCAGGCTTCGTGCTAAAGGCTGGAAATTAAAAAAAGAAAAAGAGATATGGTCCATATGTCTTAAAAAGCTGAGAATTCCTGGCAAGGGAAATACCATGCAAAAAAAACATTAAGAACAAAAACGTATTTTTGAGCACTTGCTGTATTCTAGACACTTTTCATTTGTATGTATTAATTTGTTTAATCCACAATTATTATTATTCCAGTTTTTCAGATGTATAAACCGAAGCACAGAGAGTTACACAACTTTGTGTAATTTACACAAAACTAATATGGATCTAGAATATGAAAAAAATACATAAAAATAAAACAAACACTGAATACGTAGAGTGCTGTAGGTGGGTAAGTACATGGTACAGGAAGGAGGCGCCCTAGGTTCTGTGTAATGGGGACTGGACCAGAGTTTTGGGAGTAGGTAATTTCTAAGTCTTTTCCTCCTTACCCCTACTTCTGTCGCTAGAATATGGAATTTGAGACTTCTTTTTCTCTTCAGGTCTGGTCCCAGTTCTCTCCATGTATGTTGCCACCGACAGGGAGCATCCTGCTCTGCTTCGTGATATCTCTACTACTGATGTCTTCAATAGTTATTTACCATCAATCAGATATAATTATATACTTTATGATCAGCAGCCCACTTTGGTAGCAAGAACTGGGGCTCTGAAGTCAGACACATGGGTTTGAATCTTGTCGCTTCCATTTGTAAGCTGTGCAATATTGGGCAAGTTACCTAACTTCTCTGAGCTTTTGTATTCTCATATGCAAGACAGGGTTAATTATACTTATCTTGTAGGTCTGTTGAAAGAACAAATTGAGATAATGAGTATAAATTACAAAGAAGGTAATAAATGCTGGTTTTATTTCTTTGTAACACTGTGCCTCTTTTGCCTCTGTTTCTCTCAGCATCTATTATGGTTCCCCATAAATAGTAGATGACTAAAATATGTTTGTTGATTTGATTTTATGGGAATGAAGAAATAATTGAAAATGTCAGTGTTATATTATTAAATGTTCATACACACAACATTTTCCTCTTCCCTTTTCTTTTCCCCTTCCCACTTCTACCTTTACCTACTTACCTTAAATTTGACTTACCTTTCAGGTTTTGGCTTAGATGTGGTCTTCTCCAGAGTTTTCCCTGGTTGAGTTAGGCTCTCCTCTCTGCTTCTGTAGCACCTTGGGCCATAAGAACTATAGATGCCATACAAACTTTGTTGTTATTATTTTATGGAAGTGAAGTCCACATAACATAAAATTACCATTTTTTGATGAACAATTCAGTGGCATTTAGTACATTCACAATGTTGTGCTACCACCACCATCTGGTTCCAAAACGAAAACTCCATAACCATCAAGCAGTCACTTCCCTATTCTCCCTCCTACTAGCCCTTGGCAACCACCAATCTGCTTTCTGTCTTTTGGAATTTACATATTCTGGATATTTTATATAAATATATACATAGAATTGTATAACATGTAACCTTTTGTATCTGGGTTCTTTCACTTGGTGTAATACTTTTCAGGTTGCACATTGTAGCATGTATCAACACTTCATTTCTTTTTGATGGCTGAGTAATATTCCATTGCAGGTACATGCAAAGTTAGTATATATGCTAACTTTATTATTTTCTTATTTCAAAATGTTGCTCAAGTCAAACCTAAAGATAAAGTCAGGGTCTGGGGTTAGCTGTACTTAAATCCAATACCAGCAGGTCTTGAAAACTTTGGTTTCACTCTAGAGCAAGCCCACAGAGTGAGCACATCTGAAGAGGGGAATGAATTTCCTTAAGAAAGCAAAGACCTGAAATTTGGATTGGGAGGTGTGGCTAATTCAATTTTATGATGGTGATACACTGCTAAGGGACCCCAGGGGAAGGAACTGAGTTTCTTTGGAAATTGAGTGTCTTAGGTATTAAAACTAGATATAGAAGTGGCTGTGATAATCATCTTAAACTTTCTAAGTTCTTCTTATATAAATTATGAGAGTAATTATAAAGGCTACCATTGCTTAATGTTTTCCATCTTTCTAGACTCAGGGGTATGAATCTCCCTTTGATAAGTTGTCTGTCTACACCACAAAATCAGCCTAAGAGTCTACCTGTTGAGCTATCTTTTCTTTGAGTATACGTATTTGTTCCACAATTTTGCTACTTTTAGGGAATAAAAAGTATTCACTTTCAAATGAAATTATACGAGTTGTAGACTGGAAATAACAATCTACATCTGATGAGAAAAGAATGGTGTCCTCTCCCAAAGCCTTGGACTTCCACCTAAATAAGAAGCTATACACCTGATGCTCTCAAATCATGATTTCTGTCACTGGAAGGGGTTTTATTTTATTTTTTCTATTTGGGAATGTACTGAACAGTTGACCAGTTATATTTTCACTTATAACTTTGTCTAGTATCCATGAAAGTTAAGAAATTGTCATGAGCAAGCTCTTGCTCTAACAGTGGGAGCAGTCTTGTCCTAAGGTAAGAGAAACATAAGATACTTCCTTGTATCCTGGGAACACATCACCTTGCAGCTAGTCAAAAAGCCATCTCAGTTGATAACTATATTTGACTTTTGTGGTTCCCTAGGAACATTTCTATGATCTGCTTGGATATTATTTGGATTCAGATTAGAGTTACCCTTGCAGCATGATGTTTCACAGGAGCCTTGTCATTAATCTCTTACTTATCTGCCTTGGTAACCTAAAAACAGCCCACAGGCAAAGGAGGAAACAGTAGTCCAAGGGGTTGGGTGAGTTGAGGAAAATCCCATAAGAGGAAAGTGATAGATTGTTGCAGTCACAGCCCATTCCATGATTTTAAAGGCCTTCCTCACCACAGATTCACTTATGAGTGCCATTGTGTGCCAGCATTGGACATACATGGTCTTGGAGTTTAAATCACGCTTACCTTATTGACCATGTAATCTGGGACAAGTTAGTCAGTCTTTCTAAAATTCAGTTTTCAGGTCTGCAGTTGGGGCTAAAAGTATTATCAACCTTTTAGGCTTGTTACCGGGATTAAATAAGATAATGTACATGGTACACAGAGCATACTGCCTGGCACAAAATAAGCTCTTAATTACTAGATGTTAGCTGTTACTAGAGTTTTAGCATAACATTTTGTGGCCAGCCCATAAGTCTTACCTACTTTTTCTATTATGTCTTTGTTTTAAGTGGTAACTGTCATTTTTCCCAGTCTTCCATATTTTTAGTAAACGTGTGTCTTGTTTCAAAGTCTGAAGAGATTTACATTTCAAAAATGGTTTACATAGAGCATATGGGAATTTGTAATACAGCCTAAAAATTTATGAAAATTGTATTTTTATTAGTCAAATTAATAAGTGAAGGAATGAAGAAAAGGCTTTCCTTGGAACCAGGATAAAGTTTTCAATCATGATTTACTGATAGAGTTGAAAAACCTATTTAGTATTATCTGCATGGATTTTACTTTTCCCTGCTTATCATTCATTCATTGAAGTGTTTCTTTAAGATCAAAGTGTTCAGGATTGTAATAAATATTTGCTTTTCCAAATCTATGATTTAACAATTGTTGGTCAAATACAATTTAATAAGTAGAGGACAAAATCTGGAAATGGACTAATAAGGCTTTTTAGCTGCAAAATGATCTTCTAAAACAAAATGTTAAGGAACTAAGAGGAATAAAGTAGGAGCATATGGATTTCATTTTCATTGAAATACATTTTGACTCAAAAATTAAGGGAAAACTGGGACAAATATTTTTTGAAGGTTTTTTTTTAAAAAGGTAAATATTTGGCTAAATACAAAGTAATACTAAACTCACATATTTCAGTTTTAAAAACTATTGCCAAATGCCAAAAGGCTTTTTTTGTTTAAGTGACAATGCAAGGTAATAGGTCTTTCTTTACTCAAAATCAGCTTTCTCCTTCTCTTTCCCATATGATTAAAAGATCTTGAGGAAAGAAATTCTAAGTAAAGCTTCATTGTTAAAATCCTGGGCTGGGAGCTTGGAGACTTGGGTACCATATTTCTAGATAAAGACTTATGAAAATGTTTAGAAATCAGGAACTATACAAATGGCATTTTAAATTAAATTAAAGCCCACTTTTAAAACTGGGTAGTTTTGTTACTGTAGTGAATACTATCTTCAGATTTTTATTTTTTCCCAGACTAGGAAAATATTTTTGATAAAGTTATATTCTGGTTAAATTACTTATTTTTTTTGGTTTTGTTTTTTTGTTTTTATTTATTTATTTATTTATTTATTTATTTATTATTATTATACTTTAAGTTCTAGGGTACATGTGCATAACGTGCAGGTTTGTTACATATGTATACTTGTGCCATGTTGGTGTGCTGCACCCATCAACTCGTCAGCACCCATCAACTCGTCATTTACATCAGGTATAACTCCCAATGCAATCCCTCCCTGCTTCCCCCTCCCCATGATAGGCCCCGGTGTGTGATGTTCCCCTTTCCGAGTCCAAGTGATCTCATTGCTCAGTTCCCACTTATGAGTGAGAACATGCGGTGTTTGGTTTTCTGTTCTTGTGATAGTTTGCTAAGAATGATGGTTTCCAGCTGCATCCATGTCCCTACAAAGGACACAAACTCATCCTTTTTTATGGCAGCATAGTATTCCATGGTGTATATGTGCCACATTTTCTTAATCCAGTCTGTCACTGATGGACATTTGGGTTGATTCCAAGTCTTTGCTATTGTGAATAGTGCCGCAAAAAACATACGTGTGCATGTGTCTTTATAGCAGCATGATTTATAATCCTTTGGGTATATACCCAGTAATGGGATGGCTGGGTCATATGGTACATCTAGTTCTAGATCTTTGAGGAATCGCCATAAAATATTCACATGTGCTACTTAATAAGTAATTTGTTGTTTAGACACAACAACAAATTACTTATTAAGTAGCACATGTGAATATTTTAAAAAGTTCAATCTTGTACATCTGAGTAGTTTCTCAAAAGAAGAAATAAAAAATGCTTAATTTTCTAAGTGTCAAATGGTTTATAATGCTGAAATGTTTCTATGAGTCTTTTGCAAAATGTTTCAGTTCCTCTTTTGCATACATCAAACTTGTGCTTCTCAGAGATTGAATTTTCCCCCACCCCAAAAAAATAATAATTGTTTTTCCTCTTAGAGAGCTGCACCCAAACCAGATATTTATTTGAGGAGGCAGCTGTTATGTAAGTGTTAAAAAGAGAATAAATCCATCTTTATAAACAATTGATATCTCAGTTCACAGTGTAAAATATAAGTGTCTGGCCTAAGAGAGAACAATCAGGTTGTTCTAGAGAACAAATGATTTTGCCAAACACAGAAAATCTGTGTGAGTCAAAAACAAAATGAAACAAAAAAATACAAATGTAGTATTTATTAGAATGTTGTTGATATAAAGTTATGAGGGGAAAAATTACCAAGAAAGAGGAGTACATGAGAGTATGAAGTCTTATGGAAAAGTTTACTGCAGCTAGGGATCTTCTCTACAAATACATCTTATCTTGTTTATGGTCTCTGATCCCCATGAGTCTCAGCTCACATCCTATAGGCAGCTAGGGTTGAATGAGGAAATTTCTTGCACTCAGCAGCAGTCAGATCTTAGGAGCCACCTCTCTGTAAAGGAGTGACGAGTTAGCAGCAACAAATAAGGGAGGATTTGAGGAGAGATGACACAGTCAGAACATTTACTTATACAACCTAAGAGGAAAGAGATTAGCAAAGCAGTTTAATGGAGAAGATCATACAAGCCCATCCGTTTTTATCCCATCTCTCCGGCATACAAGCATATACACAAAAATCACTCTGTTAAATTGCTCTCTGGGTTCATGTTTTCAGGCGGTTTTACAGTTGAGCTTGTCGTGTAGTGAAAGAGGTTCTCTAATACTGCAGAAAATAGCAATTGCATGACCACCTAAGATGGAGGATCTGTTATTAAATCCTTATCCATAGGGAATACAACATTAGGTAAGACAAAAAATGCAACAAGAGAAAATACCTCCCAGTGTGGAACTGGGTAGAGATTATTTTCTTAATAAACACTTAATGATTAAAAAGTGTTAGAGGGATGTTTTGGTATAATTTACACTGTAATACTTTATCATTGTTAATTTGAATATACTGAATCTCTCTAACTAAACTAATATGTTCATTACAGATCTTAGCAGGTATATCTTCATGTTTTGTTATGAGTAGTGACTTAATTGATAAAGGTTTATAGTGGATGGTGCTTGGGAAAATAATTAATAGCAAGACCTTGGGCACGAGTCACCCTATGCCTAAAGCTTGAAAACAGATGATGATAAGTGGATTTGTACTGCTGAGTAAAGTCTCATAGAATTACATTAAATGAGAAATGAAACTTGACACTTCTGGCTTCAAAATTTAATTTTGAAAAAGGGGATCATGGCATCCCCCAAATGGCATATGTCTGCTGACTAAGCAGTGCAAGATGCTGTAACTAAATCCTAAAAGTGAAGGCCAAAAATAGAAATAATTGGAGAAAAGGGAAGAAAATTGTGTTAGTAAATTCAGCGACCACTAATCGCTATTTTTTTTTGATCAAAGGCGTCTAGACACTACCTAACTCCATTCTAGCTTTTATGACTGCTGCAAAGGAGTATGCATTCTTATAATCTTATTTACAGTGTTAGAAGATGTCTGTGTAAACAAACATCTCCTGAACACTTTTCCATTTATCAGAGTTGCCTGTTTCCTGGGCTTATTTAGAAATCGGATTTGGTGTTAACTATTATTCTTTTGGAGGCTGCAGCCAGCAGCCCATTGACTTACAGACTTACTACCGTTGAAAAACAGACATGCGGCCGGGCGTGGTGGCTCATGCCTGTAATCCCAGCACTTTGGGAGGCCAAGGTGGACAGATCACGAGGTCAAGAGATAGGGACCCTCCTGGCCAACATGGTGAAACCCTGTCTCTACTAAAAATACAAAAATTAGCTGGGCGTGTTGGCGTGTGCCTGTAGTCCCAGCTACTTGGGAGGCTGAGGCAGGAGAATCACTTGAACCCAGGAGGTGGAGGTTGCAGTAACCCGAGGTTGTGCCTCTGCACTCCAGCCTGGTGACAGAGTGAGACTCTGTCTCAAAAAAAAAAAAAAAAAAAAAAAAAAAAGAAAAGAAAAGAAAAGAAAAACAGACATGCTATTTTATATTTAGTGCTCTAGGTCCAACATGGCTAAGAGATTCTCTAACTCTAAGTAGAACGTTCCCAACTGTGCATGCAGCAGACACTATAGATATGTGCCTAGAGAACCCACATCTTTTTGGGTCAATCTTAATTTCAAATATTATGCTTTTGTCCTTTTGTCCCCCTATGTCATTTACATTTGTCATATCTTGAAAGCACAATATTCAAAACCAAAAAAATGATAAAAACTATGAGGCCTCCTCCATCTTTCCATTGAGATAATAATGTCTAACATTGATTGAAAACTTATATTCCAGGTACTCTGCATACATATACCCTTCAACAGTCCTTCAGAGTACAGTATTATTATCTCAGTTTTACAAATGGGCAAACTGAAAACTAAGGAAGGTTGAGTAACTTGTCTAAGACCACACAACCAGTAAATAGAGAAACTGGGATTAAAATGAGGCTTGACTGTAAAGCCCCTGTTCTTCTTATTACAGGGTTCTAGGAGGTGTCACTTACTCAGGCCCAGTTTTGAGGGTGTGTTGAGTAGAAAACCTCTGTGATATGATTTGCCTATGAATGTCTTCTGCTTAAGAGTTTCTCCTCTCTCTAGTTAGGTATGAGAAACTCTTTTGATTTATAACATTGCAACACTGGGGAGGGGATGAAATTCACATTCATGACTCGTTTTAATTATTTAACTGAATTACCTACCAGGACTCTTGAGAATGGGATATGGGACCAATGAGTTTTAATATGGAGTGGGTCCAGAAGGGAACTTTACAGCCAAAAGAAGTGTATAATTGGAAGCGCATGAGGCTCTGTGAGGTCTGATTTCTGCCACCAGGGGCCAGTGTGCAGGTGCTAGAAATCTAGGCATAAGGCAGCATCGGGAAAACAAACGGATCAAAATGGAAAATGGAAATGAAAATTGTATTTCAGTTAGTAAGACTTGGCAAAAAGCTCCTGGCAGTTTAAAGCCCAAACCCAAATCATAGGTCATAAGTTTTTTATGATTAAGTCTATCTGAAGACCGGAAAATATATCCTGCTTAGATAAATAAGGATTGCTACAGCAAGGATTGCTAATAATCGATGATTTTAGAGGACAATGTGACTAAGTTACAGCATCTGGAAACATACTGAGAACAGTCCTTTCAAATATATTAAAAATTCCCTTTTCAATTGATTGCCTTCAGGGTGACCATGTGACAAGGAGAATAGAGAAAGTTCAGACAAGGAAACTAGAGAAAGGTCAAAAGAAAGAGGAAGACTGAGAGGGATATTTTATAAACTCTCAAGATTTAAGTACAAATATATCATTTCTTACAATGAAAAACAGTACTCCTGAATGTGTTAAGTAACTGCAAAAAGGCATTTCAATCCTTTATCTCTTCATTCTTCTAAGACGACATATGCGGTAAGAAGAAAACATCCAATTGATGTTAAAATATCTAAGAAAATCCATATTCCAACAAAATGTCACATTCAGTTTGTTACTCTCAAATACTTTGTTTTTTACCTAGGCTCACTTGTGAACTATTTTGCTTGGTTATACCAGGACTATTTGCAACAAATGCTCATATTCTTTCTTGTAGGCATAGCCATTTGGATTTTTAAAATACGATTTGAAAATCAAGAGGGTTTAAAATTTTATGTTAAAATAATCACTCCAGGAAACTGTAAGGTATTTGATTCTCTTCTTATTTTCCTAAATATAAATCCATTCATCTAGTATTTGGGAAAACATATTCAAAATGGTAGTTCTTTATGATTTTACAGGAGCATGTGTCTGTTAAAGAGCATGGTGAAAGTTAATTGCTGTCTACTTGGAAAGCTTGAAGCAGCAGATTTTGCCCCTGGCAAGATAATTTTACAAAAGTAGGAACAAATAATGAGCCAGGCTGTCTCTCAGCCATTAGTGTGTCAGATGAAAGCCCCTGCCCACCCCCATCCTGCCCCATATATATGATAAACATAAGAAAAGAGGCACAGTTTCAAAATGACTGTTTATGACCTAAGCAGCAAAAACCGTAACATGAAGCATCAGATCACAAAAGGCATCATTTGTGCCAGTGAATTTTGAGTGATGTATTTCTAGAGTCTAGAAGTACAAATTATCTTCTGGCTATCCTACCTGCCTGTATTAGCTTTGACTTACTTCATGTAGGTCTTTCAGTGCTGGGACTTAACATCCTGACCTAACATTTAATGTATTAATCCTAATTTTAATCCGATACCAAGACTTGCTGTTGTATTGAATCAATTCAGGTTAATTCAGAATTATGTTGCTCCCACCCAGAATCAATAGACCCACTGTTGGTTCTCTCCAAAGCTGACCACCCAGTTTTGTGAGAATCTGCAGTGAATTAGAAAATCTGTCATTGCTGGGGAGACTGGGCAGCTCAGATATGGCATGTCATTCTCTCTGGTCTATACAATACCCACTCTTTGTCTACCATCTCCTAAACTAACCTGACATAACCGAGCCTGCCGGTCAATGAGATCTTTATTCTCCTGGAAGGAATGCCTGCACACAAGCATTATTAAGAAATTTCTGGACAATGTTTAGTGGCTAAAGAATAATCCAAGTTTCTATTAAAAAGCCATCTGGGTAATTAATAGCACATTTGTTCTTAGCCTCCTCCCAATTTGTCCATTAGTGGAATAAAAGCTCAGGACAAAGGGTAATGTGGTTCAGTTATATTTTACAAGAATTCTTCAGGAAGTTGAAAACACATGATAGTTTTCCAAAGATACATATGTTTATGGGCTCTTAGAGCAGCAAATAGGAAAATCCATGGGCTTTAAACTGAAGTTTTCTGCTGCCACTAGCTATTTAAATTAAGAAAAGTGATATGGTATATTTACAAATTGTTCCTGGAATTGACAAGCAAGTTGCCAGAATGCTCTAAAAACTTGTATGGGCTGGGATGTCTCCTTCACATTTAAGTAAAAAAAAAAAAAATTCTGAAGATCTACAAATTTGGAAAAAACCCAGGACTTTTTATACATTTTCACCTGGTAGTTGTAAGGATTTTCTGACATCTCTTTAATGTATTTTCATGCAAGTAGTAGCCTCAGGCAGCATATTTCTGCACCATTGCTAAATAAGCTGTTTTTCTTATTGATGCTTTCTCTATTGTTCCCTGTTAGTTTGCCTTTTTTCTTGACTGCATGGATGACGAAACTTTAAAATATTAGATATTTGCAGATAAAAATTTAAAACACCTCAAAGTTAAATGAAGATTTAGTATGTTTTAGATTTCTAAATCTAGAAATTTCTGTCTTTTGGATTTATATTAACATTTATGTTAAATCTTTTTTTTTTTTTTTTTTTTTTTTTTTGAGACTTGAGTCTGGCTCTGTCGCCCAGGCTGGAGTGCGGTGGCCGGATCTCAGCTCACTGCAAGCTCCGCCTCCCGGGTTCCCGCCATTCTCCTGCCTCAGCCTCCCGAGTAGCTGGGACCACAGGCGCCCGCCACTTCGCCCGGCTAGTTTTTTTGTATTTTTTAGTAGAGACGGGGTTTCACCGTGTTAGCCAGGATGGTCTCGATCTCCTGACCTCGTGATCCGCCCGTCTCGGCCTCCCAAAGTGCTGGGATTACAGGCTTGAGCCACCTAAATCTTAATATAAATTAAATCTTAATATTAAATCTTTCAGTTTTATATTAAAGCAGTGAACAGCTAAATACCAAAGGAACCTGGAATTTATCAGGACTACACTGCCAAAAAGTATGTCTGTGTGTGTGTATGAGTGTGTGTGTGTTGGGTGGGGAGGTTTGATGGTGTGGGATGGGGGCTATGACAGAGTCACAAGCAGGGTATTTGCAAATATACTCCAGTAGCTTGGGAGGGGATGAGTCTCAGAGAGGGAGAGAGAAACAGAGACACAGAGACAGGGACAATCTCTCAGATAAGGGGTCAGTTTATTTGGGAGGTATTGGGTCAAGAGGAGATCCTACAAGACATTAGTTTTAGTTACTTTTTATTGTGTGTTTACTATGTGCCAGGCTAAGTACTTCTGTGGATCATCTTATATAATCCTTATAGCAATGCTATAAAGTAGGTGTTATCCTCATTTTCAGATGAAGCTTTGAGAAGTTCACACAGCTAGTAAGTAGCAGCGCCTGCAAGGCTCTATGGCCTCCCAACATACTCCCTTGTTCATTCTTCCCTGCTGGTAGCCTTTCGCATTCCAGCATAATAGTTAAGAAAACATGCTTTGGAAATGGGCAGAGACCAGCTGAGTTGAGTCCTAACTTCATTCATTCATTCATTCATTTGTTCAATACTTTTTAAACCCTAGTATGCTCCCGACACTGTTGAAGGCATAATGGTGAGCAACAATATTTCCAGCTCTTGCCCTCAGGGGCTTACAACTGAGTGGTGGAAGAGAGACAATGGAATACTCACACAGCTGTAAAATTGTTAACAATGACAAATGTAGTCAGAAGAGATACCAGATCTCCTGAGAACTGATGCTAGGGGCATTTGAATTAGATGGTGAAATCAGGCAAGGCTTTCTGAGGAAGTGACTCTTGAGCTGAGATCTGAAGGATGACATGGCATTATCCAGGCAAAGAGGGGAAGGAAAATGAGGTCCAGGCAGAAGCAGCAGCAAAGACCCGGCTCTGGGCAGAGCATGGTGAGTCTGGCTGGGTAACAGAGAGATAGGGAAGAGTGAGCAGAACAGAGCCATGGGCCAGTGACAGGACCAGATCACACAGGGCTTGGAGGACAGCCTTGAGTTTTGTCTTTGTCTTCAGAGCAATGGGAGGCCATCCAATGGTTGTGGAGAAGCTCTTTCCTTTTCTCCTTCCTTCTGCTTTTTTCTTATCTTTTTTTTTTTTTTTTTTTTTTGAGATGGAGTCTCACTCTGTTCCCCAGGCTGGAGTGCAGTGGTATGATCTCAGCTCACTGCAACCTCCACCTCTGGGGATCAAGTGATTCTGCTGCCTCAGCCTCCCAAGTAGCTGGAATTACAGGCAGCCACCACCATGCCCGGCTAATTTTTGAATTTTTAGTAGAGACGGGGTTTCACCATATTGGCCAGGCTGGTCTTGAACTCCTGACCTCCAGTGATCTGCTCACCTCAGCCTCCCAAAGTGCTGGGATTACAGGAGTGAGCCACCACGCCCAGCCTTCCTTCTCCTTTTCTTCTTCTCTCTCTCTTTCTCTCCGCAGACATCAGACTGTGCCCAGACTGTTGTCATTCAGAGTTACCTCTATTATTCCTTTTATTGTAGCTTTTAGTGACACTTTTACTTCAGGATGCCTTCAGCTCCCCAGGCTCAGGAGAAAGGGCCTGGAGGGCTCAACAGAAACTGATCACCACTACCATAGGACAGCTTCTAGTAGAGGTCTTTCTGACCCTGCCAACACACGAAGAAAAGCACAATTTTATTCCTAAGTTCTGTTTTAGAAACACACACTCTAAGATGAGCCAAAGCAACGGAGCTGTTTGAACATCCATTTGTGATTGTTTTTTAATTTCAGAGTTAGGAGGTCAGCTATGGCAGCTGCCAAGGTTGTGGCGGGAGGGGGACAGGGCTAGAGGCCCAGGGCCCTCACAGGGCCTGTTTTTGGTCAGCTGAAGCCATCCAGGCTGGGAGGGCCTGGCCACTCCTCAGCAGAACAAATATTTGTTAGCACTTTACACAAGAATACTCTTGAGCTCATCATATTTACATTGCAAATGTTCTGTAAATAGCAAATCAGTTATGTGTACCTGAAATTTGTCTTTTATTTGAGGACAATGTATTCATAGAGGAGGAGAGAAGTGAGTTTTGAAAGAGAAGAGTACCATTAAAAAGAAAACAAACACAAAGCCCCCAGCAGAACCTCTGTTTGACTTAAAAGGCCACCCCAAAATGAATCCCAAATGAATGCTCCCTCCAAGTCTGTCTCTTGGCAGGTTAAATGGACCTACAGTTAGAAACCCCCAACTGTCAGTGCAAGCTGTCTCTGAGGGGAGTCAAAGGCAGCCTGGCCCTGGCTCCACTACAGGGTTCTCCGTAGTATCATGAGGGTGGGTTCTCCTTGTAGGACCCCCCAGTGCCCAGACCCTGTGGTCTATAACTCATTAGCAACCTCCTGAAGGAAGAGAACAGAACCCCTCTGTGATAAAACAATGTCTTAAAGACTTTCAAGAACTAGACTTTCATGTCAACACAGGTCTATACATGTGGGTAGATTAAGGTCAGGTGATTTTCCTATATGTTTTGAGACAGTGCTTTTTCATTATAAAATGAAAAAAAAAAAAGGAAAACACTAAAACAGAATAGGTTAAAGAAAACTTTTAATGACACACACACACACACACACACCCCCAGCACTCTTACCCGTTATGAGGGAAGTTACTCTAGTCTTTTTGTTTATACAGTTTAAACATTTTATTTATATATGTTCTATGTAAGGATTATCTCCACATGGTGTGATGCTTCTGGAGGTATCGCTGTCCTTTCCCCAATTCTGTCCCCCATGAAACATGAAACATGAAACATGTCCTCCACTACAGTACGAAATGTTATCACTGTTATTTCTTTATATTAACCATTATTCTTCCTTTCCTGCTATTTGCAATTCAAATCCCTTTCTTGTCCCCCCTGCCTCCTTTTCCCTACCACATCCCTAATATGATAGCATGAATTTGTTTGTCAAGTGGCTTTCTTGTGCAGGGTTTTCTTTACTTTAGAGAATCTTTGTGCCAGGCTGTATTGTGAGAAATAATAGAGAGAAGAGGCATTGAAAAGAGCATGAGGCCCAGAGAACTTTGACCACTTTACAGATTGGGTAGCTGAAGGCCTGGGACGGAGACAAGGTCATGGAAGTTTGGTAGATGAGCATAACTATGGTCCTCTGAAGAAATAGGTGGAGTATATTTATTGTCTCTGAGGCCAAGCACATTTTCATACATCTCTGGAACTCAGTGTACCCCAGCCTGATAGAGCTCTGCTCAAGAGCTGTAGCTACCACTAACCACTGCTACTCAAAGTGTGGCCTGAGAACTCTTTTGTTACTGGTCTACAGAAATTGAGAACAAGCATTCAGAAATATTTTTTCAGCAAATGACATTGCTGTGACATCCAAATATGTGATCAGTGAACTCACCTCGTTAACTGTGGTGTAGACCAGTTCAGTTGTCAAGTTCACATGGAGAATTGAATGTGGCATGAGCTGCATTCTAGATGGGAAGGAGGATAAGGACAGATTAAAAATTAAAAAATAAATTAGTCCTGAGCCTCTGTGTGAGAAGTACTACAGCAAATTAAATGCTTTTAAGCATTTTTCTTCGTTCAACTACATTAGACTTTGAAACAGGAAGGAGGAGCAGCAGGGTGTAGGAGAACAATGATTATAGCAGGCATTTAATTGAGCACTCAGTGCTAGGCTCTGTGCTAAGTACTTTACTCATATCAACTAATCTAATTTACACTACTATAATTTCCATACATTATTATTATTATTATTATTGCTATTATTGAGGCAGGGTCTTGCTCTGTTGCCTAGGCTGGAGTGCAGTAGTACAGTCACTGCTCTCTGTAACCTCAAGCTCTTGTGCTCAAGTGATCCTCCTACCACAGCTTTCTCAGTAGCTAGGACTATAGGTGTACATCACCATTCCCATCTAATTTTTAAAATTTTTGCAGAGATAGGGTCTCCCTATGTTGCCCAGGCTGGTCTCGAGCTCGTGGGTTTAGGCAATCCTCCTGCCTTGGCCTCCCAAAGTGCTGGGATTACAGGTGTGAGCCACTACTCTCAGCCCCATTATTCCATTATTATTTCCATTCCAGAAAACTGGGGATCAGGAGACATAAGTAATAACTCTGTGAGTAGACTTCCATCCTGATGGGTAACCAGAGTGAGCCCTATCTCTTCTTCAACTCTTCCAGTTTATAAGGGTCTGTGCTTCTCACTTATCTGGATCCTGGTCCCCACTGATCACTTTGGCTCTCCCTGTCTTGGCCTCTGGCTCTACCTGCCTCTTTCCCTGGCAGATTCCCATGGTTACAGAGAGGTGGGAAAGTCCTATGAGGCTAGAAGGGGGTGGGAAAGCAAGAGGAAAGAGTCCAGACAGGAAAGGAAGCCAGGGAAAGAGCCTAGAGGAGTGAAGAAGAGCTTGGCTGGAGGCCATTCTTTAGGGAAAGAGTTGTAGCAACTGTTGTGGATGGAAAGTGGAAATGTGGGGAAAATCTTTTTTTTTTTTTTTTTTTTTTAAAACTAAGTGAGGTAATCACTTCCTCTGTTTCTCTACAACCTTAGGAAAAAGTCACAGACCTTTCCATACTTTTGGAGTAAGGTTGGTGTTTTTTTTTCCTGCAAAAATGATCCTGGGTGAGAGCAGGGCAGGGTGCCTGACCACATCTGGATTATATTTGGACAATCAGAGCCCTTAAATCTTGTTCCCAGCTAGTGTAGCCTATGACTGTTTACCCCAGAGAGGTATGAGCTCTCATAGTTTTCTCTGTTTGGTTTTTTAGGAAGGCTAGGACTGGGGAGGAGCTGGGGATGGGGTCTCCCTGCCTATTTTCTTCCCACAGAGTCACCATGTAGGTGCGTAACAGTGTCCTCCCTCCCTTCTCCACCTGGATATCTGCAAAAGATTACACAGGAGAAGTGTAATTTTTAGCCAGCATTATCATTGCTTAATGCAGACTTTTCAAGGTGGATTTGCACTACATTTGGTATCCTCGTTTGCATTATTTTCCATCAAAACAATTATTTTAATAATTTGTAAAGTGGTCTCATTATTCAAGGATCTGAGGTTAGTGATCCTTAGGAAGAACTGCTAACTGTGAGCCAACTTCTCTTTATCCTCAGGTTCATTTCAATTCAGTGAGTGCTCTGGGGCTCCTCCTACAGCTTCACACAAAGGCATTGGTCGTTTATATTCACATGCCAAATCCTTGCTTTCAGGGGGAAACCTTCTTGTACACAAATCCTCACACATTTGTAGGCAGATAACAGTAGTGATCGTTTTTTACCAGTTTTTCAGGTGGTTTGCTAGGGCTGAGCTGTACTATGTAGAATATTTAGGAGATTTTCCTGAGAGATTCTTTCCCTCCTGAGATGCATAATTTGCAAGCTGGGGAAGACATCAGTCTTTTGTAAGTCTGAGATTTTTCAATTTAAAATGAAATATTTTACTTCTGGGAACTCTTCTCCATGGAATTGTAAAGTGCCCCTGTGTCAATGTGTAATTTATTCCACGAGAGCTTTGTCTTGGGAGCATTGCAGTGGCTGGAAATTAAGAAACTTCTGTTTCAATTCCAACTTCACTTGTGACTTCTGTGTGACCTTAGGGAAATTAGTTAACCTCCTTGGGTTTTATGTGCTTTAAAATGAGGATCAGACTATTACCTCATTGTCTGGACTCAAAGTTCAATAAAGAGCTAAAGCCCAGTGGGATCTCCAGGTGAAGGCTGCTAACACTCTGCTTGTTCTCTGGCGTGGAAGGCCCTTGCTTGGTTCAGAAGGGCACAAGACTAATTTTATCAAGTCTGCAGTCCCTGGGGAGGCCTATTATATACTGACAATACCTTATGTTTGAGAAATGTCATGATTTTTAAAAGGATGTTATATATTTTATTTTCTCATCCATGCTGGGGAAGGAGGCATTTATTATCACTTCAATTATATTGAATCAGTTTAGGGCAGGGGACTCAAAAGAAGTGTTAAGAGTTAATTTGTAGACTCAGTAATATATAGCATAACACATATTCTTCCAAAATCTAGCTTTATGTGTCACAGGATCCTTAGGGTCTTGCTTTTCCATCTGGAAACCTCTGTGGCCAGTGGCCCCTTTGCCTGAGTTTTGCTTGGGCCGGCTGGGCTCATTCTGCCCCCTTGGCCTGGCAGGCTGTGCTTGGTTCATGGTCCTGGCTCAGATACCACACCTGCCAAGGGCAGGCCAGGTGTGCAGCGGCAAGGGGTGTGTGAGCGAGTGAGCATGTGGTCTGGTCACTGTGCACAGCCAGCCATGCTGGCTGCTATGGCAGGTCAGGCAGCTCCAGGCGCCAGCACAAGCACCAGCTCCATGCAAGGTTGTGGCTGGATCAGATGTACTACAAGTGGCTTCTGCTGTGGGTACTCCTGTCTGGATGAGGGGGATGTGGTGGCACCCAAAAGCTTTGAGGTACCAGGAAATGCGGAGCCTCAGAGAGGGTGTCACAACCCTGGCTTGGGAAGCCCTTGGGTCTGGGCTTCCCAAAGGGTCGCAGCTCTTCTCTCCTTCTCATTGCTTGCAACATGGCAAGCAGTGGGGTTGGGGGAGCGTGTTTCAGCCTTGTTTGTGTTACAGCTCTTGAAGTTTCACCATTCTTGGGTCCTGAGTTCTTGTCCCACGTCCAGAAAGAATGAGGTGCATGGACAACTGGAGGGTCAGCAAGACAGAGAGTAGCTTTATTGAGCAACAGAACAGGTCTTAGGAGACCCAGAGTGGCTAGCTCCTATCTTCAGGAAGGTCATCTCGGTCATCTTGATGTGTGAGTGTCTGTTTGAGTCTGGGATTTTTATGTCCTCAAAATGGAGGAAGTGTATGCTGATTGGTCCATGGGCGGCCACAGGGGGCCTGGAAAAGCATCATCCAATTGGCCAAACTGTCATCAGTGAAGTTCTTACTCCAGGTGCCCACTTTGCCCAGAACTGGCAGCTTGGCCCCCATACCTGGCCTGAAGGAGAGATTTCACTGGGGACCTTCCTCCTTCTGCCCAGGAACCTGTCTGCCATTAACATGCTGTCCTTGGTGCCCAGGCTGTCCACTTCAAGAGGTGCCCGCAGGCCCATGCTGAGCCACCCTCAGACCCCAGTCCCCCTCCCACACCTGTTGGTACCCAAAGTCGAGAGGGGGCCAAGTAGGAAGGGGACTGGTGTGTCAGCACCACCCTGAGTGCATGCACACCCGGCCAGGTTATGAGAGCACCCAGGCTCGGCCATAACTTTGCTCCACCCTGGAGTGCGTGTTGGGAGTGGGGAGAGGCCAGGAAGTGGGAGCATGCACTTTCGAGCCTGCAGGGTCAGGGGGCTTCTAGGGCCCCTGAGAGCTCAGGGATGCTAGGGTCTGGAGTCGTGGTTGGGTGGCTGCAGCAGTGCCAGGGAGTGTGGCTCCTGACTCACCAACTCGATAGGGAGGCAGGACTCCTGCCTGTTCCCTGCCCCAATTGGTTCTGAGAAGTATGCAGCCCCAGAGGCATCTCCCCCACAGCAGCCAGCATCCTCACAGCCAGCATCACATGGAAAGGTATTTCCTTCGGCAATATTTACACTTGTAATATGAATTACACTTTGGAAGTATGCTACCTCTAGAATCAGAGTGACTGGATTTATTTTTTTGTTTTAAACTTTTTAGGAATAATGAGAAAATATTTTATTGTCTTTGAAACATTGGAGAACAATTCATAGAGGTGAGTGATAGCCAAACTACTCAGTGTTTCTGTATCTTGGTTTCTTTCGTTTCCAAATACTATAATTATTTACTCATCACCTACTAGAAAGAGCATGAACTTCAGAGACAGTTAATCTTTTTTTTTAATTTCTAGCTTTTATATTAAGTTTAGGGGTACATGTGCAGGATGTGCAGGTTTGTTACATAGTTAAATGTGTAGCATGGCGATTAGCTGCACAGATTATCACATCACCTAGGTATATATAACCCGGCTTCGATTAACTATTCTTGCTGATGCTCTCCTCCTCCCACTCCGCATCCTCCACCAGGCCTCAGTGTGTATTGTTCCCCGAGAGATGTGTCCATGTGTTCTCATCATTCAGCTCTCACTTATAAGTGAGAACATGTGGTATGGTTTTCTCTTCCTGCATTAGTTTGCTGAGGATAATAGCTTCCAGCTCCATCCACATCCCTGCAAAGGACATAATCTTGTTCCTTTTTATGGCTGCATAGTATTCCATGGTGTATATGTACCACATTTTATTTATTCAGTCTATCTTTTTTTTTTTTTTTTTTTTTTTGAGATGGAGTCTCACTCTCACCCAGGCTCGAGTACAGTTGCATGATCTTGGCTCACTGCAACCTCTGCCTTCCAGGTTCAAGCATTTCTCCTGCCTCAGCTTCCTGGGTGGCTGGAACTAAAGACATGTGCCACCATACCTGGCTACTTTTTGTATTTTTAGTAGAGAAGAGCTTTCACCATGTTGGCCAAGCAGGTCTTAAACACTCAATCTCAGGTCATCCACCTGTCTTGGAGTCCCAAAGTGGTGGAATTACAGGCATGAGCCATGGTGCCTGGCCCTCCAGTCTATCATTGATGGACATTTAGGTTGATTCTATGTCTTTGCTATTGTGAATAGTGTTGCAGTGAACATATGTGTGCATGTAGCTTTGTAATAGAATGATTTATATTCCTTTGAGTATATTCCCAGTAATGGGATTGCTGGGTTAAATGGTATTTCTGCCTCTCGATCTTTGCAGAATCACCACACTGTCTTCCACAGTGATTGAACTAATTTACACTCCCACCACCAGTGTAAAAGTGTTCCTATTTCTCCACAACCTCGTCAGCATCTGTTGTTTTTTGACTTTTTAATAATAGTCATTCTGACTGGTTTTAGATGGTATCTCATTGTGGTTTTGAGTTGCATTTCTCTAATGATCAGTGATGTTGAGCTTTTTAAAATATGTTTGTTGGCTGCATGTCTTCTTTTGAGAAATGTCTGTTCATGTCTTTTGCCCACTTTTTAATGGGGTTGTTTTTATGTTGTAAATTTGTTTAAGTTCCTTGTAGATACTGGATATTAGACCTTTGTCAGCTGGATTAATTGTCCATGTCCTTTGCCACTTTTTAGTGGGGTTGTTTTTATCTTGTAGATTTAAGTTCCTTGTAGATGCTGCATATTAGACCTTTGTCAAATGGATTAATTGCAAAAATTTTCTCCCATTCTGTAGGTTGTCTATTCACTCTGATGATAGTTTCTTTTGCTGTGCAGAAGCTCTTTAGTTTAATTAGACTCCATTTGTCATTTTTTGCTTTTGTTGCAGTTGCCTTTGTTGTCTTCATCATGAAATCTTTGAGACTGACTGGATTTAAATCTTGTCTTTCACTCAATGAGGACTGTTAGTCAAGTTACTTAGCTTCTGTAAGTCTCATTTCATTTGTAAAATGAAGATAATAAAAGTACTCATTTCATAGTATCATTTTGAGGATTAAATGAAATAACATATTTATTTATATATATATATGACATGCCTAGTACATAGCCTATTATACAGTAAATCCCAAATTATTATGTTTTAATGACATTTTATTTTCTGGTTGTTAATATATGGTCAAATTATCCTTCTTTTAAGTATACACTTTAAAATGTATAACACATCAGTCTTTTTATAAATCAGAAATGAACAAAGAAGAAAATATAAAAATGACTTGTAATCTTCCTATTCAATAATCTCTGTTGATAGTTTTAAAAACAAGCACATTTGTAAAATTAGAAATGTCAAATAGTAGAGAAGGGTATTATATGGAAAGTGGGAAATAATCTTATTAATCAGTTATGATTATTCCCACAAAAAGATGCACATTCCCACATATAGGGACCTACTTTCTTTTCTTTTTCACACATAAGGTATTATACCAGTGATAGTATTCTGCATTTGCTTTTCTGCACTTTCATATCTGGGAGCTTGTTCTAAAAATAGATCTAATTAATTCTCTTTAATATCCCCCTAGTATTCCATCACAGAGACATGTCATAATGTATTTATCCTTTTAGCTATTGATGGACACTGGGTTGTTTTTAGTTTTGGTTAGTTTGTTTGTAATTTAATTATGCTTCAGCGAATATCCCTATACATATGTTTTGAAGAATTTTTGTAAGTGTATTAGGAAGATAAATTTCTAGCAGTGGACTTGCTGACTCATGCATTTTAGCTGACATGCTCTTGTATGTTCTGAGTATTCTCTAAGTTCAATCATTTACAAGATTGAACAATGGCATCATATGATATACATTTTTGAGGAGCATAGTTCTTCATTTTCTCTTTCTTGTTTTGATTTTGTTATGAGTGAGGCTGAACATCTTTTTCTTTATTTGGTGGGTATTTGTACTTTTTTTCCACTGCAAACTGCATGTTTATAGACCTTGCTCATTTTCTAGTGGGTTATTCATCTTTTTCTTGTTAATTTATATTACCTTTTAAAAAATAAGTATGTGGTTTAAAGAGATATATTTAATCATGTACACTTTTAATTACACATTGGGATTAAAAAAATTGGTCCAGCATGGTGGCTTACGCCTGTAATCCCAGCACTTTAGGAGGCCGAGGTGGGCAGATCACCTGAGGTCGGGAGTTTGAGTCCAGCCTGACCAACATGAAGAAGCCCTGTCTCTACTAAAAATACAAAAATTAGTAGGGTGTGGTGGTGCATGCCTGTAATCCCAGCTACTCGGGAGGCTGAGGCAGGAGAATCACTTGGACCTGGGAGACAGAGGTTGCAGTGAGTCGAGATCATGCCATTGCACTTCAGCCTGGGCAAAAAGAGCAAAACTCCATCTCAAAAAAAAAAAATTTTTTTTTTTTTTTTTGCTTAGGAGTTAGAGTAGAGGCAAAATTGTGTTTACAGGCCCAGCATGTATTTTCCCTTCTACAGATAGCACCCAGATTTTCCTTTTGGGTAGCAGCCATTTTTCCTTCATCCATTTTGGATGTACTTAGGCCTGGACACATGACCTAGACTTGTCCACTAAAGCTATGCATCCACAGATAGATATGTGACCCGTACTTGTCCAATGGGAGCCATTCCTGTGACTTTGCTGAATCCATTTGAAAAGAAGTACTCTCTCCTTTCCTTACCCCTCCCCACTGCAGTTGCTGAGAAGGATATATAGGATATTGTCAAAAATACTGTATACAGCTGAGTGCAGTGGCTCACACCTGTAATCTCAACACCTTGGGAGACTGAGGTGGGAGGATTGCTTGAGCCCAGAAGTTTGAGACTAACCTGGGAAACATGGTGAGACTCTGTCTCTACAAAAAATAGAAAAGCAAAAAAAGAGCTGAACATAGTGGCAAGTGCCTGTAGTCCCATCTACTTGGCAGGCTGAGGCAGGAGGATCCCTTGAGCACAGGAGGTTGGGGCTTCAGTGAGCCATGATTGGCCCACTGTACTTCAGCCTAGAGACAAAGTGAGACCCCGTCTCAAAAAAAGAGGAAAGGCTGGGCATGGTGTAATCTCCAGCACTTTGGGAGGCCAAGGTGGGCAGATCACCTGAGGTCAGGAGTTCGAGACCAGCCTGGCCAACATGGCAAAACCCTGTCTCTACCAAAGATACAAAAATTAGCCGGGTATGATAGTGCATGCCTGTAATCCCAGCTACTTGGGAGGCTGAGGCAGGATAATTGCTTGAACCTGGAGGCAGAGGTTGTAGTGAGCTGAGATTGTGCCACTGCACTCCAGCCTGGACAACAGAGCAAGACTCCATCTCAAAACAAAAACAAAAACAAAAAAAACAAAGAAAATACAGTACAGTGGAACCTCAAGTCAGAAAGGAAGTAGAAGCAGAGGTATAGAGGAAGCCAAGTGTATAATAAAAAATGTCCTGTCTAATACCATGGGCCATATTAGATGAAGTGGGCTTGATCTGGAAGTTAGATATGACAGGATGAGATGAAGGTGAGCAAAGGCATGTGGAAGAAATCCTGCTGGGGTGACTTGAAATCCAAACGAATCCCAGCAGAGCCATGAATGCCAGGCAACAGTTTATTCAAGAAAGGGAAATGGTGTTTTGACAAGTTGCACTATATGACCTCTATATTCCGAAACAACCAAGTCTTTTTTGTCTATTGCCTGAAATACATTTTCTTTAATGAAAATATCATACTGTACATGCCATAGTATATTTCAATTAAAAATATCTATATACATTTCTTTAAACATATAATCATTGTAAGATAGATCACATGACGATATCCCCAAATTTCAATATTGTTTCTCATGGGTTTACTTTTATTATTTTCCTTATACTTTTCTCTGTTTCCAAATAGAGAAGGGTACCATACTTATACATTTTTTATGATTAGGTAAATACATAAATTTCACTGAAGCACTACAGGATTTTTTTTCCTCTAATGTGTGTAGTATGTTTTTGTGTGTGTTAAATAAGAGCTAAACTTTGGTGAACAGGCAAAATAGCCCCACTTTAAACAAAATTTACAAAATTTACTGCTTATGTTTAGCAGATAAAATAAACAAATTGGATTCTGCTTTGGTCTGAAATGGTCCACATTTTAAAAAATTATTTTTGGATAAATATTAGATTTATGAATTCAATTCAAGTTCTTTTGCTCTGTCATGTTATTAATCCCAATAAAGCATTATTTGAAAGTATTTAGACAATGGTATCTAAAGTGAATCTTTTGACGAAATCACTGTGATTTTTAACTAGAGATATTTGTTAACTGAAGCTATAGCAAAGATAGTTTACTGGTATGTTAAAATATCTTAGTAAGTTGTGGTTTTTAAGATTTTTATTATATTTATTTTAAATAATTTTAACCTATATTTTAGATTCAGGAGGTATTTATGTGGGTTAGTTACTGGGTTATATTATGTGATGCTGAGGTTTTGGATACAATTGATCCTGTCACCCAGTACCCAATAGTTTTTCAAACCTTGCCCTCTTCCTTCCTGCCTCCTACTAGTAGTCATCAGTGTCTATTATTCCTATGTTTATGTCCATGAAAACCCATTGTTTAGCTGCCACTTATAAGTGAGAACATGCAGTATTTGGTTTTCTGTTCCTGCATTAATTCACTTAGGATACTGGTCTCCAGCTGCATTCATGCTGCTGCAAAAGGCATAATTTTATTCTTTTCTGTGGGTGTAGCATTCCATGATGTATACTTATCACATTTTCTTTATCCAATCCGCCACTGATGGGCACCTAGGTTGATTCCATGTCTTTGCCATTGTGAATAGCAACGAGAATAGACTACAGTCTCTAGTCTAAGTAAGGAACAAACTTCTTGCATATGTGATTCAATATGCATGAGTCTTTTTATTGGTAAAGTCACACACAGTGATAGCTACAGAAGCATTTGAAATGAAGGATGTCCCTTATTTCTCTGTCTCTCATTCTTTCTTGCCTTCCCTTTCTGTACTAATTAGGACTCTGGGATTTGGATGTCACCAAATATCAGAGGGTAAGGTCCTACTGCATTACGTGTATTTTAATAAGTAGGGTTCAAGATTTAAAATATATAAAGCCAGGACTTCAGACTACAATTTCTTTTTTTTTTCTTCAACTTATATTTTAAGTTCCAGGGTACATGTGCAGGATGTGCAGGTCTGTTACATAGGTAAACGTGTGCCTTGATGGTTTGCTGCACAGATCAACCCATCACCTAGGTATTAAACCCTTAACTATTCTTCCTTATGCTCCCCCTCCCCCCACTCCCCATCTGAGGGGCCCCAGTGTGTGTTGCTCCCCCTGTGTGTGTCCATGTGTTTGAATCATTCAGCTCTCACTTATAAGTGAGAACATTTGGTGTTTGATTTTCTTTTCCTGCATTAATTTGCTGAGGATAATGGCTACTAGCATCACTCATGTCCCGCAAGGGACATGATCTCATTTCTTTTTCTGGCTGCATAGTATTCCATGGTGTGTATGTACTACATTTCTTTTATCCAGTCTATCATTAATGGACATTTAGGTTAATTCCATGTCTTTGCTATTGTGAGTAGTACTGCAATGAGCATACGCATGCATGCATCTTTATGAAAGAATAATTTGTATTCCTTTGGGAATGTACATGGTAATGGAATTGCTGGGTCACATGGTATTTCTGCTTGTAGATCTTTGAGGAATTGCCACACTGTCTTCCACAATGGTTGAACTAATTTACACTCCCACCACCAGTGTAAAAGTGTTTCTATTTCTCCACAACCTCATCAGCATTTGTTGCTTTATGACTTTTTAATAATAGCCATTCTGACTGGTGTTAGATGGTATCTCACTGTGGTTTTAAATTGCATTTCTCTAATGATCAGTTATGTTGAGCTTTTCAAAATATGTTTGTTGACTGCATGAATGTCTTCTTTTGAGAAATGTCTGTTCATGTCCTTTGCCCACATTTTAATGGGGTTGTTTGTTTTTATCTTGTAAATTTGTTTAAGTTCCTTGTAGATACTGGATATTAGACTTTTGTTAGATGGATTAATTGCAAAATTTTTCTCCCATTCTGTAGGTTGTCTGTTTACTCTCATGACAGTTTCTTTTGGTGTGCAGAAGCTCTTTAGTTTAATTAGATCCCATTTGTCAATTTTTGCTTTTGTTGCAATTACTTTTGGCATTTTCATCATGAAATCTTTGCCTGTCCCTGTGTCCCGAATGGTATTGCCTAGATTTTCTTCTAGGGTTTTTACAGGCTTGGGTTTTACATTTAAGTCTTCAGTCCATCTTGAGTTAATTTTTTTGTGTAAGGTAAAAGAATGGGGGTCGTTTTGATTTTCTCCATATGGCTAGCCAGTTTTCCCAGAACCATTTTTTAAATAAGGAATCCTTTCCCAATTGCTTGTTTTTGTCAAGTTTGTCAAAGATCAGATAGTTGTAGGTGTGTAGTCTTATTCCTGAGTCCTCTATTCTGTTCCATTGGTTTATGTGTCTGTTTTTGTACCAGTACCTTGCTGTTTTGGTTACTGTAGCCTTGTAGTATAGTTTGAAGATGGGTAGCATGATGCTGCCAGCTTTGTTCTTTTTGCTTAGGATTGTCTTTGCTATTTGGGCTCTATTTTGATTCTATATGAATTTTAAAATTGTTTATTCTAATTCTTTGAAGAATATCAATGGTAGTTTAATAGGAATAGCATTGAATCTATAAATTACTTTGGGGATTATAGCCATTTTCATGATCTCCAAGAGCATGGAATATTTTTCCATTTGTTTGTGTCCTCTCTGATTTCCTTGAGCAGTGGTTTGTAGTTCTCCTTGAAGAGTTCCTTCACTTCCCTTGTTCACTGTATTCCCAGGTATTTTATTCTGTTTGTAGCCTGAATGGGAGTTCATTCATGATTTAACTCTCTGCTTGCCTGTTTTTGGTGTATAGGAATGGTAGGAACTGTTGCACATTGATTTGTATCCTGAAACTTCGCTGAAGTTGCTTATCATCTTAAGAAGCTTTTGGGCTGAGATGATGGGGTTTTCTAGATATAGGCTCATGTTATCTGCAAAAAAAGCTAATTTCTCTTCCTCTCTTCCTATTTGAATATGCTTTATTTCTTTCTCTTGCCTGACTGCCCTGGTCAGAGCTTTCAATACTATGTTAAGCAGGAGTGGTGAGAGAGGGCATCCTTGTGTTTTGTTGGTTTTCAAGGTGAATGCTCCGGCTTCTGCCCATTCAATATGATATTAGCTGTGGGTTTGTCATAAATGGCTCTTATGATTTTGAGATATGTTCCTTCAATATATAGTCTACTGAGAATTTTTAACATGAAGGGATGTTGAATTTTATACAAGGCCGTTTCTGCATCTATTGAGATAATCATGATGTTTTTGTCTTTAGTTTTGTTTATGTGATGAATTACATTTATTGATTTGTGTATGTTGAATCAACCTTGCATCTCGGGGATGAAGGCAGCTTGATCATGGTGGATAAGCTTTTTGATGTGCTTGCTGGATTCAATTTGCCAGTATTTTATTGAGGATTTTTGTGTTGATGTTTATCAGGGGTATTGACCTGAAGTTTTCTATTTTTTGTTGTGTCTCTGTCAGGTTTTGATATCAGGATGATTCTGGCCTCATAAAATTAGTTGCGGAGGAGTATCTCCTTTTCAATTGTTTGGAATTGTTTCAGTAGAAATGGTTCCAGCTCTTCTTTGTACTTCTGGTAGAATTTAGCTGTAAATCTGTCTGGTCCTGGGGTTTTTTTTGGTTGATAGGCTATTTATTACTGACTGAATTTCAGAACTCATTGTTGGTCTATTCAGGGATTCAATTTCTTCTGACTCAGTCTTGGGACAGTGTGTGTGTCCAGGAATTTATCTATTTCTTCTAGGTTTTCTAGTTTATGTGCATAGAAGTGTTTATAGTATTCTCTAGTAGTTGGTTGTATTTCTGTGGGGTCAGTGATATTCCCCTTATCTTTTCTGATTGTGTCTATTTGATTCTTCTCTCTATCTCCTTCAGTTCAACTCTGATCTTGGTCATTTCTTGTCTTCTGCTAGCTTTGGGGTTTGTTTGCTCTTGGTTTTCTAGTTCTTTTAGTTGTGATGTTAGGTTGCTGATTTGAGATCTTTCTTCCTTTTTCATGTGGGTATCTAGTGCAATAAATTTCCCTCTTGACACTGCTTTAGCTGCATCCCAGAAATTCTGGTATGTTGTCTCTTTGTTCTCATTAGTTTCAAAGAACTTCTTGATTTCTGCCTTAATTTCGTTATTTACCTAGGAGTCTTTCAGGAGCAGGTTGTTCAATTTTCATGCAGTTCAGTGGTTTCCAGTGAGTTTTTTTCTTTTCTTTTCTTTTGAGATGGAGTCTCACTCTGTCACCCAGTCTGGGGTTTAGTGGCATAATTTCGGCTCACTGCAAACTCTGCCTCCTGGGTTCAGGTAATTCTCATGCCTCAGCCCCCTGAGTAGCTGGGAATACAGCCATGCACCACCCTGCCCGGCTAATTTTTTTCCTTTGTATTTTTAGTATAGACTTTTTGAGTTCTAATTTGATTGCACTGTCATGTGAGAGACTGTTATGATTTCAGTTCTTTTGCATTTGCTGAGGAGTGTTTTACTTCCGATTATGTGATCAATTTTAGAGTAAGTACCATGTGGCAATGAGAAGAATGGTTATTCTGTTGTTTTTGGGTGGAGATTTTTGTAGATATGTATCAGGTCTGCTTGATACAGAGCAGAGTTCAGGTCCTGAATATCTTTGTTATTTTTCTGTTTCAATAATCTGTCTAATATCATCGGTGGGGTGTTAAAGTCTCCCAATATTATTGTGTGGGAGTCTAAGTCTCTTTGTAGGTCTCTAATAACTTGCTTTATGAATCTAGGTGCTCCTGTATTGCATGCCTATATACTTAGGATAGTTAGCTCTTTTTGTTGAATTGAACACTTTACCATTATGTAATGCCCTTCTTTGTCTGTTTTGATCTTTGTTGGTTTAAAGTCTGTTTTGTCAGAAACTAGGGTTGTGACCCCAGCTTTTTTCTGTCTTCCATTTGCTTGGTAAATTTTCCTCCATCCCTTTATTTTGAGCGTATGTGTGTCTTTGCACATGAGATGAGTCGCTTGAAGACAGCATGCTGATGGGTCTTGACTCTTTTTTTTTTTTTTTTTTTTTTTTGTGACAGAGTCTCGCTTTGTCACCCAGGCTGGAGTGCAGTGGTGTGATCTTGGCTCACTGCAAGCTCCACCTCCTGGGTTCATGCCATTCTCCAGCCTCAGCCTCCTGAGTAGCTGGGACTACAGGCGCCCACCCCCACGCCTGGCTAATTTTGTTTTTGTATGTTTTTTAGTAGAGACGGGGTTTCACCGTGTTAGCCAGGATGGTCTTGATCTCCTGACCTTGTGATCTGCCCACCTCAGCCTCCCAAAGTGCTGGGATTACAGGAGTGAGCCACCGTGCCTGGCGGGGTCTTGACTCTTTATCCATCTTGCCATTCTGTGTCTTTTAACTGGGGCATTTAGACTATTTATGTTTAAGGTTAGTATTATTATGTATGGATATGATCCTGTCATGATAATGTTAACTAGTTATTTTGCAGACTTGTTTATGTGATTGCTTCATAGTGTTGCTGGTCTGTGTACTTCAGTGTGCTTTTCCAGTGACTGGTACCAGTTTTTCCTTTTTATATTTAGTGCTTCCTTCAGGAGCTCTTATAAGGCAGACCTGGTGGTGGTGAATTCCCTCAGCATTTGCTTGTCTGAAAAGGAACTTAGTTCTCTTTCACTTATGAAGCTTAGTTTGGCCGGATGTGAAATTCTGGGTTGCAGTTTTTTTTTAAAAGAGTGTTTAATATTGACTCCCAATCTCTTCTGGCTTGTACGGTTTCTGCTGATAGGTTCACTGTTAGTCTGATGGTCTTCTCTTTGTAGGTGATCTGGCCTTTCTCTCTGGCTGCCCTTAACATTTTTTTCTTTCATTTTGACCTTGGAGAATCTGACGATTATGGATCTTGGGGTTGATCTTCTTGTGGAGTATATCACTGGAGTTCTCTGGATTTCCTGAATTTGAATGTTGGCCTGTCTTGCTAGGTTGAGGAAGTGCTCCTGGATGATATCCTGAAGTATGTTTTCCAACTTGGTTCCATTCTCACCATCTCTTTCAGGTACTCCAATCAATCGTAAATTTGGTCTTTTTACATAATCCCATATTTCTTGGAACTTTTGTTTGTTTCTTTTTATTCAGTTTTCTCTGTTTTGTCTGCCTGTCTTATTTCAGAAAGATAGTCTTCAAGCTCTGAGATTCTTTCCTCCACTTGGTCTGTTCTGCTGTTGATACTTGTGATTGCATTGTGAACTTCTCGTGTTGCGATTGCATAACTCCATCAGGTCAGTTATGCTCCTCTCTAAACTGGATATTCTGGTTGTCAGCTCCTGTATTTTTATTGTGATTCTTAGCTTCTTTGCATTGGGTTAGGAAATGCTCTCTTAGCTCAGCGAAGTTCATTATTACCCACCTTCTGAAGCCTACTTCTGTCATTTTAGCTATCTCAGTCTCAGCCCAGTTCTGTGCCCTTGATGGAGACGTGTTGTAGTCATTTGGAGGAGAAATGGCACTTTGGTTTTTTGAGTTTTTAGCATTTTTGCATTGATTTTTTTCTCATCTTTGTGGGCTTAACAGTCTTCAATTTTTGAGGTTGCTGACCATTGAATGGGGTTTTTGTGGGGTCTTTTTTGTTGATGTTTTTGTTGTTGCTTCTGTTTGTTTTTCTTTTAGCAGTCAGGCCAGTCTTCCATAAGACTGCTGCAGTTTGCTCGGGGTCCACTCCAGACCTCAGTTTCCTTGGTCGCGCCCATACCTGGAGGTGTCAGCAGTGAAGGCTGTGAAACAACAAAGATGGCAACCTGCTCATTCCTCTGGGAACTCTGTCCCAGTGGGGCACAGACCTGATGCTTCCCGCATGCTCATGTAGGAGTTATCTTGAGACCCCTATTGGGAGGTCTTACCCAGTCAGGAGGAATGGAATCAGGGACCCACTTAAAGAAGCAGTCTGACTGTCAGCCCCTTGGCAGAGTGGTTGCACTGTGCTGGGGGAAATCTACCTCATTCAGACGTCTCGGACTCTAAAGCCAGCAGGCTAGACAGAGTACAATTTCATAATGCTGCTTACTTTTGGCATTGAGCACCAGTTTATGATCATATTCCTTTTGGAAAGCCAGAAGTTCAACTTTCAATAAGAAGAGTTAAGTGGCAAAAATGTGTAAGATAAACTCATAAAACTGAACTTTAAAGCAATAATTAGCTAAGTGAAAAAGCATACAATTAGCTCATAGTAAGTAAAGCTAGTAATTTATATATCCTTAATTTTTTTTTAACAGTGTGGTAGTAGCAGGAGTGACAGATCAGCACAGTTCAAACCATGTAATAAAACCAGCCATACTGATTAAAGGGTAAAGTTTACTAAATGTAGATCAAAATGATTTTCTTTTTTCAGGATAAACTCATTAGAAAAGTCAGACTTGAACCATATGGGTTACATTCAGACCAATAAGCCATGGACTAAATTAAAAGAGAAGGGCTTCAGTGCCCTATCTCCTTTGGGTATCTTGAATGTAAATGTGAATGGACATTTGAATGTGAGATGAGGCTGAGGATCAAGGATTCATTGTCTTTTGTAAGTTCATCTAATTTGACGAAAGTTATTGTCCCAAACTTCCCTTTCTCCCTTTCCCTCATTTTTCCATGGCTAAAAATGACTACATCTGGCATTACAGTATTTGGCATGAAGTGTTTTAAATGCATGAATTTTCTAGACAGATTTGGTACGAAAACATTTATATTTTAATTACGTTTTTCTTTTTCTATTCCAATAGGTTTTTGGGGGAACAGGTGATGTTTGATTACATGAATAAGTTCTTTAGTGGTGATTTCTGAGATTTCTGTGCACCCATCACCCAAGTAGTATACACTATACCCAATATGTAGTCTTTTATCCCTTGCCACCTCCAACCATTCACCCGAGTCCCCAAAGTCCGCTGTTTCATCCTTATGCCTTTGCATCCTCATAGCTTAGCACCCACATATGAGTGAGAACTATACGATGTTTGATTTTCCATTCCTGAGTAACTTCACTTAAATGAGTAGTCTCCAATTCCATCCAGATTGCTGCAAATGCCTTTATTTTATTCCTTTTTATGGCTGAGTAGTATTAATATATATACTTCATTTTCTTTATCAACTCATTGATTGATGGGCATTTGGGCAGTTCCATATTTTTGTAATTGTGCTGTTATAAACATGCATATGCAAGTATCTTTTTTCATATAATGACTTCTTTTCCTCTGGGTAGATACCTAGTAGTAGGATTGCTGAATCAAATGGTAGATTTACTTTTAGTTCTCTTTTTTTATTGTAGGATTTTTTTTTGTTATTATTATGCTTTAAGTTCTGGGGTACATGTGCAGAAGGTGCCGTTTTGTTATATAAGTATACACATGCCATGGTGGTTTGCTGTACCCATCAACCTGTCACCTACATTAGGTATTTCTCCTAATGTTATCCCTGTCCTACCTCCCTAACCGCCCCCCACAGGCCCCAGTGTGTGATGTTTCCCTCCCTATGTTCATGTGTTCTTGTTGTTCAACTCCCATTTATGAGTGAGAACATGCGGTGTTTGGTTTTCTGTTCTTGTGATAGTTTGCTGAGAATGATGGTTTCCAGCTTCACCCATGTCCCTGCAAAGGACATGAACTCATCCTTTTTTATGGCTGCATAGTATTCCATGATGTATATGTGCCACGTTTTCTTTATTCAGTCTATTATTGATGGACATTTGGGTTGGTTCCAAGTCATTGCTATTGTGAATAGTTGCGCCAGTTAGAATGGCGATCATTAAAAAGAAACAACAGATGCTGGAGAGGATGTGGAGAAATGGGAATGCTTTTACACTGTTGGTGGGAGTGTAAGCTAGTTCAACCATGGTGGAAGACAGTGTGGCAATTTCTCAAAGATCTAGAACTAGAAATACCATTTGACCCAGCAATCCCATTACTGGGTATATACCCGAAGGATTGTAAATCATTCTACCATAAAGACACATGCACATGTATGTTTATTGTGGCACTTTTAGTTCTTTAAGGAATCTCCACACTGTTTTCCATAGTGGTTGTACTAGTTTACATTCCAATAAACAGTGTAAATGTGTTCCCTTTTCACTGCATCTATGCCAACATCTATTATTTTTGATTATAGCCTTTCTTGCAGGAGTGAAGTGGTATTGCATTGTGGTTTTGATTTTCATTTTCCTGATAATTAGTGATGTTCAGCATTTTTCCATATGCTTGTTGTCCATTTGTATATCTTTGTTTGAGAATCGTCTATTCATATCCTTAGCCCACTTTTTGATGGGATTGTTTTTTTCTTGCTGATTTGAGTTCTTTGTAGATTCTGGGTATTCGTCCTTTGTTGGATGTATAGATTGTGAAGATTTCCTCCCGCTCTGTCAGTTGACTGTTAACTCTGCTGATTATTTATTTTGCTGTGCAGGTTTTCATTTGAATTAAGTCCCATATATTTATCTTCGTTTTTGTTGCATTTGCTTTGGGTTCTTGATCATGAAGTAGTTGCCTAAGCCAAGGTCTAGAAGTGTTTTTCTGATGTTATCTTCTAGAATCTTTATGGTTTCAGTCTTATATTTAAGTGTTTTCGTATAAGGTGAGGAGTGAGGATCCAGTTTCATTCTTCTACATGTGGCTTTCCAATGATCTCAGCTCCATTTGTTGAATAGGGTGTCCTTTCTCCACTTTATGTTTTTGTTTGCTTTTTCAAAAATTAGTAGGATGTAAATATTTGGCTTTATTTCTGGGTTTTCTATCTGTTCCATTGGTCTATGTGCCTGTTTTTGTACCAGTACCATGCTGTTGGTGATTATAGCCTTATAGTATAGTTTGAAGTTGGGAACTGTGATGCCTCCAGATTTGTTCTTCTTGGTTAGTATTGCTTTGGCTATATGGGACCTGTTTTGGTTCCATATGAATTTTAGGATTGTTTTTTCTAGTTCTGTGAAGAATGATGATGGTATTTTTATGGGAATTGCATTGAATTTGTAGATTGCTTTTGGCTGTATGGTCATTTTCACAATATTGATTCTACTCAGCCATGAGCATGGGATGTGTTTTCATTTGTTTGTGTCGTCTATGATTTCTTTCAGTAATGTTTTGTAGTTTTCCTTGTAGAGGTCTTTCATGTCCTTAGGTATGTTCCTAAGTATTTTATTTTATTTTTGCAGCCATTGTGAAAGGGGTTGAGTTCTTTATTTGATTCTCAGCATGGTTGCTGTTGGTGTATAGCAGAGCTACTGATTTGTGTACATTAACTTTGTATCCTGAAACTTTGCTGAATTTATTCACAGCTCTAGGAGCTGTTTGCATGTGTCTTTAGGGTTTTCTAGGCATAGAATCATATAATCAGCAAACAGTGACAGTTTGACTTTCTCTTCACTGATTTGGGTGCCGTTAATTTTTTTCTGTTGTCTGATTGCTTTGGCTAGGACTTCCAGTACTATGTTGAATAGAAGAGGTAAAAGTGGGCATGCTCGTCTTGTTGCAGTTCTTAGGGGAAATGCTTTCAACTTTTCTCTGTTCAATATAGTGTTGGTTGTGGGTTTGTCATAGATGGCTTTTATTACCTTAAGTTATGTCCCTTCTATACCAGTTTTACTGAGGGTTTTAATCATAAAGAGATGGTGAATTTTGTCAAATGCTTTTTCTGTGTCTATTGAGATGATCATGTGATTTTTGTTTTTAATTCTGTTTATGTGGCATACCATATTTACTGACTTATGTGTGTTAAACAATCCCTACATCCTTGGTATGAAACCCACTTGATCAGGTGGATTATCTTTTTGATATGCTGTTGGATTCAGTTAGCTAGTATTTTGCTGATGATTTTTGCATCCTATGCTCATCAAGGATAATGGTCTGTGGTTTTCATTTGTGTATTATGTCCTTCCCTAGTTTTGGTATAAGGGTGATACTGGCTTCATAGAATGATTTAGGGAGGAGTCCTTCTTTCCCTATCTTTTGGAATAGTGTCAATAGGATTGACACTTCTTCTTTGACTGCCTGTTAGAATTCAGCTGTGAATCTGTCTGGTCCTGGCCTTTTTTTTTGTTGGTAGTTTTTAAATTACCATTTCAATCCCGCTATTTGTTATCAGTCTGCTCGAAGATTCTACATCTTCCTGGCTTACTCTGGAAGGGTCGTATATTTTCACAAATTTATCTGTCTTCTCTAGGTTTTCTGGTATGTATGTAAAGGTGTTCGTAGTAGCCCTGAATAACCTTCTGTATTTCTGTGGTATCAGTTGTAATATTTCCCCATTTTGTTTTTATTTGAGCTTATTTGGATCTTCTCTCTTCTTTTCTTCATTAATCTTGCTAGTGGTCTATCAATTTTATTTATCTTTTCAAAGAACCAGCTTTTTGTTTCATTTATCTTTTGTATTATTTTGTTTTAATTTCATTTACTTCTGCTCTGATCTTTGTTATTTTTTTCTTCTGCTAGGTTTGGGTTTAGATTGTTCTTGTTTCTCCATTTCCATGAGGTATGACCTTAGATTGTCTATTTATGCTCTTTCAGACTTTTTAATGTGGGCATTTAATTAATGCTATGAACTTTCCTCTTAACACTGCTTTTGCTGTATCCCAGTGGGTTTAATAGGTTGTGCCACTATTATTACTCAGTTCAAAACACTTTCAAATTCCCATCTTGATTTCATCGTTTACCTCATGGTCATTCAGGAGCAGGTTATTTGATTTCCATGTATTTGTATAGTTTTGAAGAGTCCTTTTGGAGTTGATTTCCAGTTTTATTTCACTGTCATTGGAGAGAGTACTTGATATAATTTTGATTTTTTAAATTTTTTGAGACTCATTTTGTGGCCTATCATATGGTCTATCTTGAAGAATGTTCCATGTGCTGATGAATAGAATGTATGTTCTGCAGTTGTTGGGTAGAATGTTCTATCAATATCTGTTTAGTCCATTTGTTGCAGGGTATAGTTTAACTCCATTTTGTTTGCTGACTTTCTGTCCTGATGATCTGTTTAATGCTGTCAGTAGAGTATTAAAGTACCCACTATTATTGTGTTGCCATCTATCTCATCTCTTAGGTCTAGTAGTAATTTTTTAAATAAATTTGGGAGCTCCAGTGTTAGGTGGGTATATATTTAGGATTTTGGTATTTTTCTCTTGGACAAGCTTTTTATCATTATATAGTGTCCCTCTTTGTCTTTTTTAACTGCTGTTGCTTTTTAAAAATTGTACTTTAAGTTCTAGGGTACATGTGCACAACATGCAGGTTTGTTACAACACAACGTGCTGTGTTGGTTTGCTGCACCCGTTAACTCGTCATTTACATTAGGTATTTCTCCTAATGCTATCCCTCCCCCATCCCACCACCCCACGACAGGCCCCAGTGTGTGATGTTCCCCACCCTGTGTCCAAGTATTCTAATTGTTCAATGCCCAACTATGAGTGAGAACATTCAGTGTTTGGTTTTCTGTCCTTGTGATAGTTTGCTCAGAATGATGGTTGCCAGCTTCATCCATGTCCCTACAAAGGACATAAACTCATCCTTTTTAATGGCTGCATAGTATTCCATGGTGTATATGTGCCACATTTTCTTAATCCATTCTATCATTGATAGACATTTGGGTTGGTTCCAAGTCTTTGCTGTTGTGAATAGTGCCACAGTAAACATACATGTGTATGTGTCTTTAGAGCAGCCTGATTTATAATCCTTTGGGTATATACCCAGGAATGGGATGGCTGGGTCAAATGGTATTTCTAGTTCTAGATCCTTGAGGAATCACCACACTGTCTTCCACAATGGTTGAACTAGCTTACACAGCCACCAACAGTATAAAAGCATTCCTATTTCTCCACATCCCTTCCAGCACTTGTTGTTTTTTACTGACTTTTTAATGATCACAATTCTAACTGGTGTGAGATGGTATCTCATTGTGGTTTTGATTCGCGTTCCTCTGATGACCAGTGATGATAAGCATTTTTTCATGTGTCTGTTGGCTCTATAAATGTCTGCTTTTGAGAAGTGTCTGTTCATATCATTGGCCCACTTTTTGATGGGGTTGTTTGATTTTTTTCTTGTAAATTTGTTTAAGTTCTTTGTAGATTCTGGATATTAGCCCTTTGTCAGATGGGTAGATTGTGAGAATTTTCTCCCATTCTGTAGGTTGCCTCTTCACTCTGATGGTAGTTTCTTTTGCTGTGCAGAAGCTCTTTAGTTTAGTTAGATCCCATTTGTCTATTTTGGCTTTTGTTGCCATTGCTTTTGGTGTTTTGTCATGAAGTCCTTGCACATGCCTATGTCCTGAATGGTATTGCCTAGGTTTTCTTCTAGGGTTGTCATAGTTTTAGGTCTAACATTTAAGTCTTTAATCCATCTTGAATTAATTTTTGTATAAGGCATAAGTAAGGGATGCAGTTTCAGTTTTCTACATATGGCTAGCCAGTTTTCCCAGCACCATTTATTATATAGGGAATCCTTTCCCCATTTCTTGTTTTTGTCAGGTTTGTCAAAGACCAGAGGGTTGTAGATGTGTGATATTATTTCTGAGGCCTCAGTTCTGTTCCATTGGTCTATATCTCTGTTTTGGTACCAGTACCATGCTGTTTTGGTTACTGTAGCCTTGTAGTATAGTTTGAAGTCAGGTAGTGTGATGCCTCCAGCTTTGTTCTTTTTGCTTAGGATTGTCTTGGCAATGCAGGGTCTTTTTTTGATTCCATATAAACTTTAAGTAGTTTTTTCCAGTTGTGTGAAGAAAGTCATTGGTAGCTTGATGGGGATGGCATTGATTCTATAAATTACCTTGGGCAGTATGGCCGTTTGCATGAGATTGATTCTTCCTATCCATAGGCATGGAATGTTATTCCATTTGTTTGTGTCCTCTTTTATTTCATTGAGCAGTGGTTTGTAGTTCTCCTTGAAGATGTCCTTCAAATCCCTTGTAAGTTGGATTCCTAGGTATTTTATTCTCTTTGTAGCAATTGTGAATGGGAGTTCACTCATGATTTGGCCCTCTGTTTGTCTGTTATTGGTGTATAAGAATGGTTGTGATTTTTTCACATTGATTTTTTATCCTGAGACTTTGCTGAGGTTGCTTGTCAGCTTAAGGAGATTTTGGGTTGAGATGATGGAGTTTTCTAAATATACAATCATGTCATCTGCAAAGAGGGACAATTTGACTTCCTCTTTTCCTGACTGAATACCTTTTGTTTCTTTCTCCTGCCTGATTGCTCTGGCCAGGACTTTCAACACTATGTTGAATAGGAGTGGTGAGATAGGGCATCCCTGTCTTGTGCCAGTTTTCAAAGGGAATGCTTCCAGTTTTTGCCCATTCAGTATGATACTGACTGTGGGTTTGCTCTTATTATTTTGAGATACATTACATCAATATCTAGTTTATCGAGAGTTTTTAGCATGAAGGGCTGTTGAATTTTGTCAAAGGTCTTTTCTGTATCTATTGAGATACTCATGTGGTTTTTGTCTTTGGTTCTGTTTATGTAATGGATTACGTTCATTGATTTGCGTATGTTGAACCAGCCTTGCATCCCAGGGATGAAGCCAGCTTGATCTTGGTGGATAAGCTTTTGGATGTGCTGCTAGATTCAGCTTCCCAGTATTTTATTGAGGATCTTCGCGTTGATGTTCATCAGGGATATTGGTCTAAAATTATCTTTTTTTGTTGTGTCCCTGCCAAGCTTTGGTACCAGGTTGATGCTGGTCTCATAACACGAGTTAGGGAAAATTCCCTCTTTTTCTATTCATTGGAATAGTTTCAGAAGGAATGGTACCAGCTCCTCTTTGTACCTCTGGTAGAATTCGGCTGTGAATCTGTCTGGTCCTGGACTTTTTTTTTGTTGGTAGGCTATTAATTATTGCCTCAATTTCAGAGCCTGTTATTAGTCTAGTCAGCAATTCAACTTCTTCCTGGTTTAGTCTTTGAAGCGTGTATGTGTCCAGGAATTTATCCATTTCTTCTAGATTTTCTAGTTTATTTTCATAGAGGTGTTTGTAGTATTCTCTGATGGTAGTTTGTATTTCTCTGCGATCGGTGGTCATAACCCCTTTATGATTTCTTATTGCGTCTGTTTGATTCTTCTCTTTTTCTCCTTTATTAGTCTTGCTAGCGGTCTATCAATTTTGTTGATCTTTTCAGAAAACCAGCTCCTGGATTCATTGATTTTTTTAAAGGGTTTTTTGTGTCTCTATCTCCTTCAGTTCTGCTTTGATCTTGGTTATTTCTTTCCTTCTGCTAGCTTTTGAATTGGTTTGCTGTTTCTTCTCTAGTTCTTTTAATTGTGATGTTAGGGTGTCGATTTTAGATTTTTCCTGTTTTCTCTTGTGGGCATTTGGTGCTATAAATTTCCATCAATACACTGCTATAAATGTGTCCCAGAGATTCTGGTATGTTGTGTCTTTGTTCTCATGGCTTCAAGGAACATGTTGATTTGATTATTTACCCAGTAGTCATTCAGGAGCATGTTTTTCAGTTTCCATGTAGTTGAGCGATTTTGAGTTAGTTTCTTAATCGTGAGTTCTAATTTGATTGCACTGTGGTCTGAGAGACAGTTTGTTGTGATTTCTGTTCTTTTACATCTGCTGAGGAGTCCTTTACTTCCAACTATGTGGTCAATTTTGGAATAAGTGTGATGTGGTGCTGAGAAGAATGTATATTCTGTTGATTTGGGGTGGAGAGTTCTGTAGATTTCTATTAGGTCTGCTTAGTGCAGAGCTGAGTTCAAGTGCTGGATGTCCTTGTTAACCTTCTGTCTCGTTGATCTGTCTCATGTTGATAGTGGGGTGTTCAATTCTCCCGTTATTATTGTATGGGAGTCTAAGTCTCTTTGTAGGTCTCTAAGGACTTGCTTTATGAGTCTGGGTGCTCCTGTATTGGGTGCATATATATTTAGGAGAGTTAGCTCTTCTTGTTGAATTGATCCCTTTACCATTATGTAATGGTCTTCTTTGTCTCTTTTGATCTTTGATGGTTTAAAGTCTGTTTTATCAGAGACTAGGATTGCAACCCCTGCTTTTTTTGTTTTCCATTTGCTTGGTAGATCTTCCTCCATCCCTTTATTTTGAACCCGTGTATATCTCTGCATGTGAGATGGGTCTCCTGAATACAGTACACTGATGGGTCTTCACTCTTTACCCAATTTTCCAGTCTGTGTCTTTTAATTGGGGTATTTAGACCATTTACATTTAAGGTTAATATTGTTATGTATGAATTTGATCCTGTCATTATGATGTTAGCTGGTTTTTTGCTCATTAGTTGATGTAGTTTCTTCCTAGCATCAATGGTCTTTAGAATTTGGCATGTTTTTGCAGTGGCTGGTACCGGTTGTTCCTTTCCATGTTTAGTGCTTCCTTTGGGAGCTCTTGTAAGGCAGGCCTGGCAGTGACAAAATCTCTCAGCATTTGTCTGTAAAGGATTTTATTTCTCCTTCACTTATGAAACTTAATTTGGCTGGATATGAAATTCTGGGTTGAAAATTCTTTTCTTTAAGAATGTTGAATATAGCCCCCAGTCTCTTCTGGCTTGTAGAGTTTTTGCTGAGTGATCTGCTGTTAGTCTGATGGGCTTCCCTTTGTGGGTAACTCGACCTTCCTTTCTGGCTGCCCTTACCACTTTTTCCTTCATTTCAACCTTTGTGAATCTGACAATTATGTGTCTTGGGTTGCTTTTCTTGAGGAGTGCCTTTGTGGTGTTCTCTGTATTTCCTGAATTTGAATGTTGGCCTGACTTGCTATGTTGGATATGTTCTTCTTCATAATATCCTGAGGAGTGTTTTCCAGCTTGATTCCATTCTCCCTGCCACCTTCAGGTACACCAATCAAACATAGATTTGTTTCTTTTTCACATAGTCCCATATTTCTTGGAGGTTTATTCATTGCTTTACTCGTTTTTCTCTAAATTTCTCTTCTCACTTCATTTCATTAATTTGATTTTCAATCACTGATACCCTTTCTTCCACTTGATCAAATTGGCTACTGAAGCTTGTGCATGCATCATGTAGTTCTTGTGCCATGGTTTTCAGCTCCATCAGGCCTTTTAAGGTCTTCTCTACACTGTTTCTTCTGGTTAGCCATTTGTCTAATCTTTTTTCAAGGGTTTTAGCATCCTTGCAATGGGTTCGAACATTCTTTTGCTTGTAGAAGTTTGTTATTACCGACTTTCTGAACCCTACTTCTGTCTACTCATCAAAATCATTCTCCGTCCAGCTTTGTTCCCTTGCTGGTGAGGAGCTGCGATCCTTTGGAGGAGAATGGGTGCTCAGTTTTTAGAATTTTTGGCTTTTCTGCTCTGGTTTCTCCCCATCTTTGTGGTTTTGTCTTTGATGATGGTGACCTACAGATGGGGTTTTGGTGTGGATGTTGTTTTCGTTAATTGTTGATGCCATTCCTTTCTGTTGGTTAGTTTTCCTTCTAACAGTCAGGTCCCTCAGCTGCAGGTCTGTTGGAGTTTGCTGGAGGTCCACTCCAGACCCTGTTTGCCTGGGTATCACCAGCGGAGGCTGCAGAATAGCAAATATTGCAGAACAGTAAATATTGCTGCCTGATTCTTCCTCTGGAAGGATCTTCATCTCAGAGGGGCACCTGGCTGTATGAGGTGTCAGGCAGCCCCTACTGGGAGGTGTCTCCAAGTTAGGCTACATGGGGGTCAGGGACCCACTTGAGGAGGCAGTCTGTCCATTCTCAGAGCTCAAACACCATGCTGGGAGAACCACTGCTCTCTTCAGAGCTGTCCGATGGGGATGTTTAAGTCTGCAGAAGTTTCTGCTGCCTTTTATTCAGCTATGCCCTGCCCGCAAAGGTGGAGTCTACAGAGGCAGGCGGGCCTCCTTCAACTGAGGTGGGCTTCACCCAGTTTGAGCTTCCTGGCTGCTTTTTTTTAACCTACTCCAGCCTCAGCAGTGGTGGACGCCCCTCCCCCAGCCAGGCTTGCTGCCTCACAGTTTGATCTGAGTTGCTGCACTAGCAGTGAGCAAGGCTCCATGTACATGGGACCAGCTGAGCCAGGCGAAGGATATAATCTCCTGGTGTGCTGTTTGCTAAGACCATTGGAAAATTTAGGTGGCAGTGTCCCAATTTTCCCGGTACAGTCTGCCACGGCTTCCCTTGGCTGGGAAAGGGAAATCCCTTGACCCCTTGTGCTTCCCAGGTGAGGTGATGCCCCGCTCTGCTTTGGCTCACCCTCTGTGGGCTGTACCCACTGTCCAACCAGTCCCAGTGAGATGAACCAGGTATTGCAGAAATCACCCATCTGCTGTGCCGATCACGCTGGGAGCTGCAGACTGGAGCTGTTCCTATTTGGTCATCTTGGAACCACCTATCCCTGCTGTCGCTTTAAAGTTTGTGTTGTCTGATATAAGAATAGGTACTTTTGGTCACTTTCTGTGTCCATTTGAATGGAATATATTTTTCCACTCTTTTGAGTTTATGTGAGTCCTTATATGTTAGGTGAGTCTCCTGAAGACTGCAGAAACTTGGTTGGTGAATTCTTATCCATTCTGCCATTCCGTGTCTTGTAAGTGGAGCATTTAGGTCTTTAAATTCAATGTTATTATTGAGATGTGAGGTACTATTCTATTCATCATGCTTTTTGTTGCCTGAATACCTTGTTTTTCTTTTGCATTATGTTCTTGTTATGAACATGTAGGTCCTGTGAGATTTATGCTTTAAGAAGGTTTTATTTAGGTGTAATTCAAGGATTTGTTTCAAGATTTAGAGCTCCTTTTAACGGTTCTTGTAGTGCCGGCTTAGTAGTGGCAAATTATCTCAGCATTTGTTTGTCTGAAAAAGACTGTATTTTTCCTTCACTTATGAAACTTAGTTTCACTGGATACAAAATTCTTGACTGATAATTGTTTCATTTAAGCAGGCTAAAAATAAGACCTCAGTTTCGTCTAGCTTATAGGGTTTCTGCTGAGAAATCTGCTGTTAATCTGATAGGTTTTCCTTTATAGGTTACCTAATGCTTTTGCCTGACAGTTCTTAAGATTTTTTCCTTTGTCTTGACTTTAGATAACCTGACGACTATGTGTCTAGGTGATGATCTTTTTGCGATTAATTTCCCATGTGTTCTTTGAGCTTCTTGTATTTGGATATCTAGATCTCTAGCAAGGCCACAGAAGTTTTCCTTGATTATTCCCTGAAATATATTTTCCAGACTTTTAGATTTCTTTTCTTTCTCAGGAACACCAGTTATTCTTAGGTTTGAATGTTCAACATAGTCCCAAACTTCTTGGAGGCTTTGCTCATTTAAAAAAATTATTTTTCTTTAGCATGTTTTTAAAAAATTTATTCTTTTTTTTATTTTTATTTTTTATTATTATACTTCAAGTTCTAGGGTACCTGTGCACAACATGCAGGTTTGTTACATATGTATACTTGTGCCATATTGGTGTGCTGCACCCATCAACTTGTCATTTACATCACGTATAACTCCCAATGCAATCCCTCCCCTCTCTCCACTCCCCATAATAGGCCCTGGTATGTGATGTTCCCCTTCCCGAGTCCAAGTGATCTCATTGTTCAGTTCCCACCTATGAGTGAGAACATGCGGTGTTTGGTTTTCTGTTCTTGCGATAGTTTGCTGAGAATGATGGTTTCCAGCTGCACCCATGTCCCTACAAAGGACACAAACTCATCCTTTTTTATGGCGGCATAGTATTCCATGGTGTATATGTGCCACATTTTCTTAATCCAGTCTGTCACTGATGGACATTTGGGTTGATTCCAAGTCTTTGCTATTGTGAATAGTGCCGCAATGAACATACGTGTGCATGTGTCTTTATAGCAGCATGATTTATAATCCTTTGGGTATATCCCCAGTAATGGGATGGCTGGGTCATATGGTACTTCTAGTTCTAGATCCTTGAGGAATTGCCATACTGTTTTCCATAATGGTTGAACTAGTTTACAGTCCCACCAACAGTGTAAAAGTTATTTTTCTTTGTCTTTAAAAATTATTTTTCTTTGTCTTTAATAGATTGAATTAATTTGAAGGCCTCGTCTTCAAGCTCTGAAATTCTTTCTTCTGCTTGTTCAGTTCAATTGCTGAGACTTTCCAGGGCATTTTGCATTTCTCTAAGTGTGTTCTTGATTTTCAGAAGTAGTGATTGTTTTATATTTATGGTGTTTATTTCACTGAAGAATTTTCCTTTCATATTCTGTATCATGTTTTTGATTTCTTTAAGTTGAACTTTACCTTTCTCTGGTGACTCTCTGATTAGCTTAATAATTGACCTTCTGAATTCTTTTTCTGGTAATTCAGAGATTTTTATCTTAGTTTGGATTCATTGCTGGGGAGCTGGTATGATCTTTTGGGGTATTAAAAATTCTGTTTTTTCATATTACCAGAATTGTTTTTTTGGTTCTTTCTCATTTGTGTAGACCATGTCAAGGGCTGCAGTTCAGATTCTTTTGTCCCATAGGGTTCTGCTTGATGTGATGTTCTCTCCCTTCCACTATGAATGGGGCTTCCCAAGAGCTGAACTTTAGTGATTGTTTTTGGTCTTGTGGGTCCAGCCACCCATTGGAGCTACTAGACTCTTGGCTGGTACTGGGGAGTGTCTGCAAACTGTCCTGTGATATGATCTATGTTCAGGTCTTGTAGCTATGGACACCTGCACCTGCACTGGTGGAGGTAACAGGGGAGTGAAGCAAACTGTTTGAGGATCCTTGGTTGTGTTTTTGTTTAATGTGCTGATTTTGTGTTGGTTGGCCTCCAGCCAGGAAGTGGCACTTTCAAGGGCACATCAGCTGAGGTACTGTAGGGAAGATGCAAACTTGCCCTAGGGATGCCTCATTAGGTATTCAGGTTTTTCAGGTGGTGGGCAGGGCCATAGAGCGCCCAAGAGATTATGACCTTTGTCTTCGGCTGCCAGCATAAGTAGAGAAAGATCGGGGCAGGGATAGGGATGTGTGAACTCAACCTTTCCTTGGGCAAAGCTTGATGTGGCTGTTGTGGGGGATGGGAGTGTGGATCACAGGTCCGGTGGAGTTATATTCCTAGGAGAATTATGGCTGCCTCTGCTGCGTCATACAGGTCACCAGAGAAGTGGGGGAAAGCGAGCAGTCATTAGCCTCTCCCTGCTGCCACAGAGCCCACAGTCCTAAAGGTGGTCTCACTCCTACCATGACCCCAAACAGCACTGGGCCTATTTCCAGGCAGCCAGTGACCAGGGCTGAGAACTTGCCCCAGACCATGAACCTCCTCGTTGAGAAAGCAAGCTGACTCACAGGTTTTAAGCATCTCAGGAAGCCTACAGTAGTGATTTAGTTCCTTCAGAGGGTCTGTGGATTTTCTTGGCTTTCCTGGTATGTTCCTGCAGTAGTTCTTGGAGCAGAATTTCAGGATGTGAGTCTCCACACACTGCTCTGTGTCTAAGCAGGAACTACAAGCTAATCCTGCCTCCTATCTGACATCTTAATCTGAATCATCTCTCTATTTTAATTAGTTTTGAGAACATTTTCTAAGTGGTATTTTTACTCCTCTGTATCGTTAATTGGGACTAATGTTTATTCTATGTGTGAGTATAATTCTGTGTTCACATGACAGCCTGCACATTAGGTTGTCAGTTATCACTCATGTGTCATCCATTGTTGCTACATCCAAGAGCCACTGTCACCCCTTCTAGTTTAAATTCCCAAATATGAAGCGGTGGCCCTATGAGTCAGGCAGAGAAGTTTAGATTTCAGTGTGTCAGTAAACTAGGAGAGAATTCTCATCTTGAATGCACAATTGAGTTAAGTGACCCAAAAGGACTTCAGTGATTAGTTTTTCAAGACTTGGTGAATAGCATTCTTTCCCCTTTTCTGGACTAGTCCTCATTCTTCCTCATTGCCTGACTATTCCTATTTGTTCCTTTGATCTTAGCCATGTCATCTGGGGGACCTTCTGGGACTCCTCTGCTAGGTCTCCTTTGCATTCATAACCCTCTGAACTTCCTGTATCACCACTTGATGCAGACTGTTACCATAATTTCTTGTTAAATGTCTGTGTTTCTTGGCAGACTCAATGCAGGCTGGTACTGTGTTCATTAAGCTCTCCCCAGCATCACCACATAGTGTTCTGCACATAGTAGATGCTTTATAGGGCTGGGCGCAGTGGCTCATGCCTGTAATCCCAGCACTTTGGGAGGCCTAGGTGGGTGGATCTCCTGAGGTCAGGAGTTCGAGACCAGCCTGGCCAACATGGTGAAACCCCGTCTCTACTAAAAATACAAAAATTAGCCAGGCGTGGTTGCAGGTGCCTGTAATCCCAGCTACCTGGGAGGTTGTGGCAGGAGAATCACTTGAACCTGGGAGGCGGAGGTTGCAGTGAGCCAAGATCGTGCCATCACACTCCAGCCCGGGGGACAAAAGCGAGACTTCATCTCAAAAATAAACAAATAAAATAAAATATAAAATAAAATAAAATAAATGCTTTATAAATATCTGTTTAATAAATCAATTGAACATTTCCTATTTAAGTGGAAGCAAATGTAATTTCTGGCTCAGTAGGCCACAGAGCTATGGACAGAATAACCATTCAGGGCCTGAATAACAATCACAATGGAAACAAAATAATGATACCTTTAAGAGGAGCTTATGCTACAAACTTTGGTGCGGAAGAAACATCACCTCAAATTATATATATGAAATTATCTTTATTTTTTGAGTTGCTACCCTGCCCTGCTAGCAGTAGGACATTAAAACTCAGTCACTATGGGGGTTTCTTTCCTTTTTCTGGGTGTTCAAGAATCTGGAAGGCTTATGTGGTTGGTACCTAGAGAAATGAGGAGTGCCTGTAATCTTCCGTCCATAATTGTTGCCACTGCTATTCTAATTGTTCAGACCCACTGCCTCAGAGGAAGGCATTTCTGCTGCCTGCAGGTCAAGAGGGGGCCAGAGGAATTTCCCTGGCCTGGACCCATGATGCCATCACAATCATCACCTCTGAAATCTTGCCGCATCTTGTGGGATCTGATCATCTATCTCTGCTCTCTTCCCTATCCTGTGTAATCTCTCCCTTTCTCTTACGTCTCTTGAAGCCACTTGCTTTCTCTTTTCTTTCCTAGCTGGATGTCCCAAGTTGTTCTTGGAAATAAAGACTCAGTAGAACATAAGCCAGCAACTATATTTGACACTAAACAGTTCTGCTGTCTACGCTGCAACACAAATACCTCTAGTGAGAAGATGCCCAAAGACCTAGCTATTTGTTTTAAATGGGCAAAGGGAAAAAAGGTAAAACAAAATGTCTATAAATTATAGAAAAATTATCCTGTGCTTAGTGTTGACTTCATTTGCCCCCTGATGGAATCACTGGTATGGCAAGTAGGGCCATTCTATTCATTAAGTACCTGAGGTACAATGTGGGACTTACCAAGGACTTCAACCTGTGAAAAGGTTGAGAACTAAAAAAAAATTAATTGACTTTAAAATTAGAAAATAAAACTGTAAAACTGAAATTATTAGCAAGTTTAATGGAAAGTCTGTAAAATGTAACATCATGTCATCTTCATTAATTGCTAAATTTAGAATCCATAATAACTTTATTACATTTAAAGACAATTTATATGTTAGACTTTTCTCACTTCTGAAGATTTCCCAAGTATTCATAATGATTGCTAAGAAGGTATAACTAATAATAAATTGAATGAGTTATTTATAGTTACTTATAATTTTCCAAAAACAAAATTATAAAAAGCCCTTTGATTTTTACAAAGCAAAATGATATTTAATATGAAAACATTTTAATATGTTTGATATGTTGTGGGAGGAAATCCTGAATTTCTAAAATTTGTAAAAATTTCCTGTACTCCCATCTCCCTCACTTCTCTGGCAGTATCTTTGTAATCTCTGAGTTTTCTAGAATCTTTGTGCTTTGAAAGGGTAATGCAATTCTGATGCTAACTACACAGTTACTGCAGACTTCACAGGTTAGAGTCACTGTCCCGAACAAGATTACTCTCACTTCAGATGTCAGCCTCAAGCTTGGTAATTTCCAGGCCACCCATGCTTCTGACCAACAGGCTACAAATTTGGGGATTCTCACAACCTTCTCAGGTTCGCTAGTTTGCTAGAACTAGCAAAACTCACAAAAGTGCTATACTTATGCTTACAATTTTATTACAGAAGACACAAATCAGGACCAACCAAATGAACAGAGGCATAGAGTGAGGGCTGGGAGAGCCCCGAACATGAAACTTCTCTGTCCTTGAGCTGTATCGCCTTCTTGGTTCATCAGTGTGTATCACCAATCAGGAAACTCGCCTGAGCTTTTTGTGTCCACAGTTTCTATTGGGGTTTTATTATGTAGACGTGGCTGGTCTTTCTTGTAGGCCAGACCCTATCCTAAGTCATCTCATTAATAAAACCTTAGATATGGCTAAAGGGCCCACCAAAAATTTAAAGACAAACAAAGTTGGGAAATTCTAAGGATTTAGACATTACCTCCCAGCAATCAGGGAAAAAAGTCCAATTTTAATATTATATGTAATAAATACATATAGCTCACTATATAATATACTATATATATAATGTGTAATGCATATATGCAGCCAAGAGAGCTAAGGGATATCACACTCAATGAGATGTATTTAGGGTTGTCTCCCTAAATAAGTGATATCCCCACTCGCTTCACAATTATTTTCTTAGCTTCTTTAAAGAGTAACCTAACTTTTAAAGTTTTCTGAAGGCCCTCTCTCGAAGAACTTGAGCTAATAATTTTCAAGACTGCCTTAAAGAACTTTTGAGAGAAACCATAAGCGTGTCACTCTCAAAACCATTATTTTCCCAGTCTTAACTGCCGTTCCTCCTTAGAGACAGCTATTTCCTTTAGTTACAAAGCTCTTAAATGTCCTTCACCATTTCTGCCAGGAAATCTTGAAAACTGGATTATTCGTAGATCTCTAGTTTGCTAGAACTTCTGCGGATTGTAAAGTGTCACACCCTCCTCTGGTATAATACAAATGAGGCCTTTGCAGGGATCTGGTTAAGCAGGTAAATCTTTTTTATAAAAATTTTAAAATTGTACTTTAAGTTCTGGGATGCATGTGCAGAACGTGCAGGTTTGTTACATAGCTATACATGTGCCATGGTGGTTTGCTGCACCTATCAAGCCGTTATCTAGGTTTTAAGCCCTGCATGCATTAGGTATTTGTTCCAATGTTCTGCCTCCCCTTTCTCTCTACCCCCCAACATGCCCTGGCATGTGATGTTCCCCTCCCTGTGTCCAGGTGTTCTCATTGTTCAGTTCCCACTGATGAGTGAGAATATGCGGTGTTTGGTTTTCTGTTCCTGTGTTAATTTGCGGAGGATAATGGTTTCCAGTCTCATCCACGTCCCTGCAAAGGACATGAACTCATTCCTTGTTATGACTGCATAGTATTCCATGGTGTATATGTGCCACATTTTCTTTATCCAGTCTATCATTGACGGGCATTTGGATTGGTTCCAAGTCTTTGCTATTAAGACACATGCACAAGCTGGTAAATCTTAGGTGACATAATCACAATGCACTTTAGAAAAATCCTAAAATTTTACAATTTATGGTTAAAAAAAAATAGAAGAACTAAACAGAAGAAAACCCCAAGCAAATAAAACAAAATAAATAACAGCGTATTTTCAAACCAATTAAGTTAACTTCTCCTTGGACTGAATGGCATCTTTACATCTCCATGGTGCTGGAGTTATTACGGCCTGCTGTATGTGATGAAGGCAAGAAAGATGCTTCTGGTGGAATTAGAAAGATTGCCACGAGACATGCCACATGGCTCCCTGCATATCTGACTCTTGTTTCCTATTATTTGTTTTCCCTCCATGTGAACTTCAGTGTCTATTTTGTTATTAGTTTTTCATCCAATTTCTGTGAACCCACAACTTAAAAAAATTATAATTAAGAAGCTATTAAATTCACTGATTTAACCATTTTAAGTGTGCAGTTCAATAGTGTTAAGTATATTGACATTGTTATGCAAGAGATCTGTAGAACTTTGTGATCTTACAATGCTGAATCTCTATACCCAATAAACACAAATCCCTCGTCATCCCTCCCTCAGCCCGTGGCAACCTCTGTTCTACCTCTTGTTTCTACAGTTTTGACTTTAGATACTTCATTTGAATGGAATCATATAGTATTTGTCTTTGTGACTATCTTATTTCATTTAGCATAATACCCTCAAGGTTCATCCATGTTATAGCATGTGACAGGATTTCCTTCTTTTTAAAGGCTTCATTATATTCCATTGCGTGTATGTACCACACTTTCTTCATCCATTCATCTGTCTGTGGATAGTTTGGTTGCTTCTACCTCTTGGCTGTTGTGAATAAGCCTGCAATGGATGAACATACAATTGATTGACACATATTTTTGGACATTATCTACTAGGCAGGATTGAGATCTGATATGGAAACCAGCATTCTGTTAATAGCAGTAGCAGACAACAAGAAGAAAGCATGGAAATCTCCAAATTATCTGAAAAATTTTTTTGATACATTATGCATAACCATTACCCAAAATTGGTGTTTGCTGTTTTAATAAATCAATTTGAAATAAAATTTATATTATTTGCCCTTTGTAAATGATAACTTAAGGAATGTGTTTAACTTAACAATTTGTTATGTGAGGAATTGCTTTTAAGATTATTAAATTACAAAATATTTTCAGTAGGGAAATGCTATTTTGTTCTTCTTAAACCTTAAAAACAATATGACTCCTTTTTCCAAGGGTCTAGTTAAGACTTTACTTGCTGAGCTGATACTGAATAGCTGAGCTGTGAATCTGAGAGATAGCTGACTCTCAGGTAGAATAGTAGAACAATGAATAAACCAGAAAAGAATGCAGGGTCTGGGATTAGACCTTCTTCTTCTTTTTTTTGACTTCGTAAAGCATTTTATTGCGATAAAAATATATATAACAACATTTCCCATTGTAACTATTTTTAAGTTGACAATTAAGTGACACGAATTACATTTACAATATGGTACAACCCTCACCACTTTCAATATCCAAAGTTTCTAAACAGAAACCCTGTATCCATTAAGCAATAACTTTCTGTTCTCCACTCTCCCATCCCCTAATAACCTCTGATGTACTTTATGCTTCTATGAATCTGCCTGCTGTTGAGATTTCATATCAGTGGAATCATACACTGTCATTTTGTGTCTAGCTAATTTCATTTAGCATAATGTCGTTAAGGTTTATGCATGTTGTAGCATGTATCAGAACTTCATGGAATTAGGTCTTCTTATAGATCATCCTTGCCTCTTAGCCCTGTATGTTCCTGGACAAGCTGGGTAGCCTCTCACAGTCTTTATGTCCTCCAGTGAAGTTTCTCTCATGAAGTTATTTGGATAATCAAGTAAAGTAATGCCAGTGAAATATTTTATAAACTGTCAATTGCTAATATCCATGCTAGTTGCTCTAATTGTAATAACTCTCCTTTATAAGTATCTTTATAGCAGAGATCTTAAGATTTCTGATATAAAAGCTCACATCCCAGGACTGCTCCCCTGACATGAAAACACAGGGAGATCAGCCTTCCAAAGATGTCAGAAGCTGGAGGCAGCATCTGGAAATATAAAATAGAGAACTGGAATTCATTTATTTTAATACAATCCTACAAAAAGGAAAGAATTTATACCTTTTGAAATAAAATTTAACTTGCCTGCAATCCATAAAAGCAGAGTTATATTTGTCATTCTTAGCTAACTTGGGCTTTCAAAATATCTGAAATGTTATTCTGCTATTTAATATTTCCTAAAGGATCTCCACTTCAGCTCAGTTCTATGAAGCCACGTTCCATTTTAACCCAAATTGCAAGTTTCCTTTCCAATCCTTTAACAGAAAGTGATAATAGCCAAGAGAAAAATTCTCTGAGACTGATAAATCAGGAAGTTTTGGCAGAATGAGAGAGAGAGAGAGAGAGAGAGAGAAAGAACAAGCATGTGTATTTCATGCATCAATCTGGGAACTTTCAGAAACTTGGGATCATTTCATCAGTTTTTTTTAAAAATGGGTATGGAGACTCACCCCTCTTCCCTGGTGAAGTAAAATTACTTTGGATATATTAAAATGGCCACTGGTGAGAGGTGTGTTTATCTAATTTCATAATATAACAATAGGTCTTTCAACTTCTTCCAAGTCCATATTGATTTTAGCTAAATTATATTTAGGGTGGGAGACAAGACATCTTGATTTAGTGATCTTTATTATTCCCCAAGATGTTTTTGTTGTTTTTCTCTTTTTTGACAGTCAGCAGTTTGGGGAAAGTAAGAAGAGTTCAGTCTACCCAGAGGGCAGTAGAGCTGCCTATGAGCAGTTCGACTGTGTGTTGCTGCAGGGAAATAATCCCTGCATGTTGTGTAGGACCCACCCAGAGGTGCAAAGGGTCCAATAAAGCAGCATGCGATGCAGGCTGTAGCTTAACTGGGTCAGTCCTTAGCACCAGAATCTTGCCTGAAAGTATTAGTTTGAATCCATCAGATCTGTATATTTTTATAAAGTGACATCCAGGGAGGTTTTACATTTTGATTTTATTAAGACAACAAAGGATGAAATAAAAATGAATTTATTCTATGAAATGGGAATTATATGCTATTTATAGACAATATATAGCAATGTATTATAAATTATGTTCAGAAAAAATCTCATTCATGGAGATGATTATTGAAACCAGGCATCTTGATTTAAATAAATTGAGGAAACACTGGCTTAAAGTTAAGCATTTTTCTTTACAGCGAGACTTAGGCTCTTTAACATGCCAATGTCAGTCCTGAAGCTCCAAGAAAACTGAAGATACTTTTTATTTTGTGGAGTTCCTCTTAGAACAAAATGCATAGAACTATATGCCTCATAGAACTATATGCAGCTCCTACAGCCATGTCTGTCAAATACTAGAGACTCTGCTATACAGTTAATTTAAACAATTATAAACAACTACATGTAATATACTACGGGGTTTTGATATGAACTGTGAATTTCTTTTGTGTCGTGATTGATAGAAGAATCAGCCTGGTGTAAAGAAAGTATTTCTGTCTTCTTTAGATTTGGTTGTCTTTGTTACCTGTTGACTTCTACATCCACCTCAACCCCATCTTGTTTCATTGTCTGCCTTGCATTTGCAGTGTCCTTTATCAAAGCCTTTAATATTAATTGCAGATAATCCTCAGTTCCTCAGTCTGTAATTACTCCAAATCCAAATTTGTGTTAAGTACAAAGCTTCAATGACAATTTCTAAGGGGGTTTTGCTTTCTTCTGATGTACCCTGCAAAATGCCTGTAACTTGTTAGCTAGAGTTAATAGAGTTGCATCTAATTCTGCAGCTTTATGCTTGCTTTCTGTCTGTATTCCACATACCTGCCTTGAACCATACATTAAGTGAGTAAAGCATTATCTTATTTCTTAAACTTTCACCTGAAGCATAACTGAGCAAATCTTTCAAATTAAAAAAAAAAATACAATTTGCTGCTTTTTTAGAAATTAGGAGAGGTACTTTTCCTCTACTAGATACTCAGAAAGTACCTATTCTTAATCTTTAAAAGAGTTTCCATAGTCCTTTTGGTGTCCAGTGACCACTCACCTACCAGCACCTCAATTTCCTTTGGATTATTACTTCAAGCATTGTGTTGGCCTCAGTGGAATGATGTACCAGTACTTAAGCTATTGTCTCTCAGCTCTTTTCTACTCTGCTATGCCTGGCTTTGTGAGACTGGGGCAAGGATTATACACATTAATATCTTTCCTTTGTCAGATGACTTCCTGTTTATAGGGGACAATAGAAGGAGACTAGAAGACAGGAGAGGGGAGAAGGAAGCTGCTATTTCCTGTTTACTGGTCACAAGTTCTGTCTTCAGAGTCCTGGTGTTGGTGTTTCACTCGTGCAGCAGCAGTGTCTTCTGGTGTTCGGCTTCTTGCAGCACTCCCACAACCAGACTGAGGTGCACCCACAGCAGCCTGGCAGATCACCTTCCCCTCAGAGGTCTGAGTCCAGAATTACAGGCTCTCCTTCCAGCTGTTGAGACACTAGCAGCAGCTGGACTCTGCTGTCTTCTTCAGATATTAAGTTTCACTGACAGAGGGTTTCTCCTGGCTTCTAGACTTGGACAACTCAACCCCTTCACTTTGTTTGGCAGCCCTAGGATGGCAAATGCTTTCTTCAGTTATTACCTTTGTGTCTCTTCAGCATTATTATGTGATTTTTTTAGTCCTCCAATTGCCTATACTAAAATCTCTTTGTTAATGTAGCGTGGCTTCTGCTTTCCTGAGTGAATTCGAAGGTGGAGAGTAAATCCTGGTGTCTCTCTAAATAAAAGTTAGAACCCTAGAGTCTAGGTTGTCCTTCCCCTACCCTAGCACAGCCAGTCTGTGTCCACAAGCTGAACACAGATAATCAAACACTTTTCAATGAGCTTCTGAATCTTGAAAAGGCTGAAAATAAATAATAGTAGGAGTTTCTTCATCATGCCAGGGAAAATTGACTTTACTCTTCTTGTTATGAGGCTTTTCCTAAGGGTCCTATTTCCTAGCCATCTGAAGCTCCCTTAATGGCTTTTGTTAAGCCTGGTTCTCCGGCCTTCATTCAAGTCTGTGATTCCCTTGATGGTGTTCCAAAAATGTCCCACTTTAGCCAGAGTCATATTTAGCTGTCTTCAGCCAAGGAATGCTTTAAAATGTATTTAAGATTTAGTTGCATCACTACCGTCTTTACTATACTAAGGATGAGAATCTTCTAGTTTCATAGGATTTCCTTCCTTCCTTCCTTCCTTCCTTCCTTCCTTCCTTCCTTCCTTCCTTCCTTCCTTCCTTCCTTCCTTCCTTCCTTCCTTCCTTCCCTCCCTCCCTCCCTCCCTCCCTCCCTCTTTAAGCTCCCCTCAGAAAGAATAGATTGTAGCTGGTGGTAAAATTTCTCTCTTTCTGACCTTTAAAATTGTCATATTTTTAGTCCCTTTTTCCTGTGAGTTAATCTTTCCCAGATGCAGAGAAGGTAGGTAAGGTAATGTGTGTGTGTTGCAGGGGTGGCCTCAAAGAAGACTGCTTGCATCTATAGAATTCCTCTAACGATGCAATCTCCTCTACAATAAGGTGGTTTTTCCAAGCCATCCCCGTGTCTGTAGCCCCTCTGAATAGCAGTATCCAAATATGCCAAATAAATATATTTTGGGGTGACATATTTTTGTTTTCTTCACAGAGACCGGCCCTCACCAAATATGGCCAAACCTGCCAGATCCTTGATGTTAGACCTCCCAGCCTCTAGAACTATGAGAAATACATTTCTATTATTTACAAGTTACCCAATTTGTGGTATTTTGTTAGAGCAGCAGAAATGGACCAAGTCAAAGATATTACTTAACTTTCACTTACCTTTATCTGATACCCTTGTTTTCTTTCCGTAGGTCCCAGTTTCCAACCTATATAATTTTCTTCTTTCTGAATTCCTTTAAGATTTCTTAAAGGACAGGTCTACTGGTGATGAATTCTCTCCGTTTTTGTTTGTCTGAGAAAGGTTTTTTTCCTCCTTCACTATTGATAGATAATTTTGCTGGGTAGAGAGTTCTAGGTTTGGTGACTTGTTTTCTTTTAGCACTTTAAATATTTCACTCCACTTTCTTCTTGCTTGCGTGGTTTCTGACAAAATGTCTTCTGTAATTCTCCTATAAATACATTTTTTATTTATTTAAATTTTTAACCTCTGGCTTCTTCCAATATTTTCTCTTTGCATTTTGTTGTTTTCAGTTTGAATATGAAAGGAATAAGTGTTACTTGATTTTTTTCTGGATATGTAGTTTGGTGTTTGTCATTAATTTGGGGAAATTCTTGGCCATTATTATTTCAAATATTTTTTTCCGGGCATGTAGTTTGGTGTTTGTCATTAATTTGGGGAAGTTCTTGGCCATTATTATTTCAAATATTTTTTTCCATTATGTTCTTTCTATTCCAATTACACATTACACCCTTTGAAATGTATCTTATAGTTCTTCGATGTTATATTCTGATTTTTTTTTTTGCCTTGTTTTGTTTTTCTTTCTGTTTTTCTCTTTGCATTTCAGTTTGGAAAATGTCTAGTGACATCCCAGGTTAACAAAAGAACAATAAATTTTTAGAGAAGTGACAGACAAATGAAAAGGTCTTTGTGTTTCTGGGGCAGCAAATTGTGGGAAGGTAACTATATGGGGAAACTAATGTAAAATAAAGGCTAGTTAGTAAAATTTATTATGTAGATTTCTCTGGGTTGATAAAGGATCTGGAGTTGCTCTTTGTGATTAACTTTTATCCTTCCTGGTAGTGAGGGGGTGGGGACAACTTTACAAACTATGTCCTGCTTTTAGACAAATAAGGAGAGGGCAGAGGGCATTTCTTGTATCTGCTTCTTCTCAATGGCCTTCAGATCAAAATAATGAAGAAACGATAAGTGGCTGAGAGAAAGGAAGCAAATAAAACCGAAGCAACTGCAAAGGGAGATTGTTCTTACTTTCATGACAGCCTGTACCACCCTACTGTAGCCTCTGCCCATGTCCACTTTTAGAAATTAAGAAATAACTATCAATGCAAAAATCCTTGATCATTTTCACTACAGCCATTACTATAGTTATCAACAGTATAGTCCCCTTATATAATTTTTTTTGAATTGACAATTGTCTATGGCCCCACATATGCCTGGACTAACTCTCTTTTCATTTGCGATTCCGTGATAATCCAGCTAAATATAACACTCTCATTCTAATCTTTTTAAAATCCAGTCATGAACAGTACACTTCCTTGTTCTAACACCTTGAAGAACCCTCTTTTGCCCAAAGGAAGAAACTTACGTGCCGCATCACTTCTGTACACTTGGTATCTCTCCATTGATATATTGTTATGGGAATTTTGTGCCAACCAAACTCTTTGTTCTTTGAATATACCTACTTCTTCTTTTGACAATTAAATTTTTTTTTCTAGAAATGGGGTTTTGCTCTGTTGCCCAAGCTGGCCTCAAATTCTTGGGTTCAAGTGATCCTCCTGCCCCAATCTCCTGTGAATATGCCTACTTCTAGGCCTTATTCTGAATTGTCTTTCTGTCTGAAATTCTTTCGCTGACAATTTTCCACTTATAAAGGCCTATTTCTTCACCCAATTCACATTTTTTTACATTCACTACAACCACTTTCTCACTATGCCAGCCCTCAGTGATCATTCTACCTTTGGAAGTATACATCCATGTTGTCTGTCTGTGTCATGCATTCATAACTGAGCACCCACTACCTTCTATTTGTATGTATTTTTGTACACAGCTTCTTGTGTAGGGGAGAAAAACAAAATACTTTTCTTTCTATTTGTCTTAGGTTAATTTGCTGGAATGCTGTAAATCAGACTAACAAAAGACAAATTAACAAGAGAAAACTAAACAGAAGTTTATTAACATGTGAGGTATGTCAAGCACATGCAGAACAGTACCTAGAAATATATTAGTCAGGCAAATACAATTTATTAAATGAATTTTTGTTTTTGCTTTTCTATCTTTTACAATTTACCCTAGGTTTGCTTGGAGTATTATAAAAATTATGTCACAGCTAGAATGTCTTTTTATTTATCTTCCGGGGAAGGCATTAAAGAATATTTGAACAAGTTGTGGCAATTGATGGATTTCCTGGTTTCAGGCGTTAAATGAAATTATGAAATATATGAGTTACTTGTTACTCAGATATTCTTTGTTGCAAGTTCAAGAAATAATTATTAAAACCCAAAATTTTACATCTAAGTTATTTTAATTAGTTGAATAGATTTTAATTGCCTGCTAGTCTTTTTTCATTCAGTGTTATGCACTGCTTCTATACACAATGATTAAAATTAGAAGACAAAATACTCAGCATCAGAAATAAAACTTAAATTGGATATGCCATCATAACATTGCAGAGTTGGTACTGATGGGGTTCAGGACACTATACCCAAAATGTGGCACCTTGGCATTTGAGGAAACAGTAGACAAAAGGAGGTCACTGTCCGGCCTTCTTCTACACTTCTACCCTGAAGCAGGCCATAAAAGAATTCTTTGACTTTCCTCTCTGAATTGGTCATAAAACACTCTTTCCAGAGGTACCCTCCCTATACGTGGAGTAAAGGAACATCCCTATCCTTGAAGACACAGAGATGCCAAGAAGAATCTGAACAAACAGGCCTTGCTGAGGTCCTGCAGTTTATTACTGTTAAACCATACACTTTTGGTCTCCAATCATACTTCGACATGACTATCCATAAAAATACACAAATTGGGCCGGGTGCAGTGGCTCATGCCTGTAATCCTAACATTTTGGGAGGCTGAGGTGGTCAGATCACCTGAGGTCAGGAGTTGGAGACCAGCCTGGACAACATGGCAAAACCCTGTCTCTACTAAAAGTACAAAAATTAGCCGGGCGTGGTGGCAGGCACCTGTAATCCCAGCTACTCAGGAGGTTGAGGCAGGAGAATCACTTGAATCCGGGAGGCGGGGGTTGCAGTGAGCTGAGATTGTACCACTGCACTCCAGCCTGGGTGACGGGGGTGAGACTCCATCTCAAAAAAACAACAAAAACCCCCCACAAGTTTACCTGTTTCTTTGGGTTTTAATTTTCGTGTGAAGATTCTCATGCTATGTTAAACTTATATTAAATATATTTGTATGTTTTTCCCTTGGTCATAAAAATGAACAAAATAATAGCATTCACAGCAACCTGGATGGAGTTGGAGACCATCACTCTAAGTGAAGTAATTCAGAAATGGAAAACCAAACATCGTAGGTTCTCACTCATAAGTGGGAGCTAAGCTATGAGGATGCGAAGGCATAAGGATTATACAATGGACTTTGGGGACACAGGGGAAAAGGTGTGAGGGGGATGAGGGATAAAAGACTATGCACTGGGTACAGTGTACACTGCTTGGGCAATGAGTATACCAAAATCTCAGAAATCACTACTAAAAAACATCTTCATGTAACCAAATACCACCTGTTCCCCAGAAACTATTGAAATAAATAAATAAATAAATAAGTAAATAAATAATGTAATCTGTCTTTTATTATAGGGATCTCAGCCATTACCTTGAGATGGATGAGGAAAAAAAATATTACCTTTTCTTCCCTCCCTTTGAATGTGTGCATTATAGGATGCGGAGTTGATTGGGATTGTTGCTAAAAGAGGAATTTAGGAAATATATTTTAGGCTATTTGGTGAGCAGAAACTCCCGCTACCCACCTCCTCTGCTCCACTCCCACCCAACCATTAAATCCCTGTAAAGAGCCTACGTGATTCATAACTAAGCTATTTTCAGTTTACAAAATTTTTAGATTTAAACAAAGGTCACCAATCCAAGAAGCTACCTCTGATGAAGCAGCACTAACAGCTATGCTCTAGACTTCAGACTTCAAAAGAGCCATTTTTCTCACAGTTAGTAATAACAAACATTTCTGTACACAGCCTTTTATCACCCTGTATATTTCTTAGTATTCCATAGATCCTCCAAGTTAATTGAACATGCACTCTCTAATTATCTAATTACTTAATGAAGCATGTCTCAATTAAGGGACTTCTGGCAACCTGCAGGCATTTAGCATGCTCTTTGGTGAAGTGCTTCCTCTACTGAGCGATTAGCAGTAATGAGTTCAACTGTCTCAAGAGCATAGGGACTATCCTTTTAGGCCTCCAATTGTACTGATGGTTTGCCACCCTGCCCCCACCCCATAATCTTTTCTGCCTGAAATGGAAAATGTATACTTCCCTGCAGAGCTTAAGATGTGAATCAAAATTTAGTTCCTGTGGATTGGAGTCAGATGCAAGCCTCTTAGTTTTCTTTAAGGAACTGGAGACAATATGAATAGCTTTGGGTCCATTTTTAGCCCAACGGTTCTCAAACTTGTTTGTGAACAAGAATTTGCTGGAGAAGCTTGTTCAGCACAGATTCCTAAACTCCACATGCAGAGATTGTGCTTCCTTTAGTGGGGAAAGGAGCTCAGGAATGTGCATCTTCCGCAAGCAACCCAATGCATTCACATGCAGACATTTTGAACAACAGGACAGCTCATCACTGGCATTGCTTGTGTGGTTTTGAGAGGGTCCATGACCAGTCCCCATGTTACACAGCTGTCCCTTGGTGTCTGTGGAAGATTGATTCCAGGACCCTAAAGTAGATACCAAAATCCTGGGATGCTCAATCCTTCATTTGGCCCCCTGTGTCCTCAGGTTCCATATCTGCAGATTCAACCAACTGCAGATGAAAAGTCAGTCTTCCATATCCACGGAACAGATGTGGAGGGCTGACTGTAGTATAAATCTGTTGGTGAGGCTTTTTTCCTCCTGTTTTTCTCTCTCTCTCTCGCATAGGGAATGCCTAAATGTTAGTGGGAACACATGAAAATAAAGATTATTAATATATTAGTATAATTCTGATAAAATAGATTACATTGAATAGGTATCAGAATGAGAAAATTATCTTCTTTATTTTAAAGATTTCTCCAAAAGATAACATTTTCTTTTATCCCATTATTTATAGACACTCCAGCCCAATGGAGTTGCTTGCAATTTGCTCCAGCTCATACATTAATGACCTAGCTCCTCGTCCATTTTTGTTTCCACCATATCATGAGATCTGAATGTCACTCTTAATTTTAAGTTTTTATTATGACCAAAGTCACTGAGTTATTCTAGCCCACTGCTGGCATTTTAGACAGCAAGGATAAAAAAAGTAATATAATCATGAGCCTAGAGAAAAGTAAAATGCCAGTATTCCACCAAATAGATTAGTAATTATACTAGCAGAAATAAAGGACAGACATGGCTTCAGGGGGTCCTTTTGATCTGTTCATGGTGGAAAAAACCCTTAATGTGTTCATACATGATTCTCAGTGACTTCTAGAAACTGCCTTTGTCATTGAAATACAGAGCAACCGCAGAGTAACAAGAATCAGACACTTCTGTTCTTGTAGTAGCTGTTTCATGTCATTTACAAATTCAGACCATTGAAACTGTCAAAGTAATTTAGTGACAATGTGATCAGTTTTAAACTCCAATGTTCCTTCCTTTCAGGAAGCACCATAACCTAACAAAAACACATTAAAAAATAGCCGCGGCATTTATTTCCCATTGTGTATTTTACAGTGTATAACACTGCAATGGCTTGTACTGATAGCTGCTAATAAGTATTTTGCTTCTCACCAGAACCTTGCATCCCTTTTCTCTTATTAAAAATAGATATCTTTTAAAATGAATCAATTTCTCTTTCATTCTTTCTCCCTAACTCCCCTCCAAGAAAAAAAGTGACATTAATTTTATTTTTAGTGTTCATTGAATTTTATGCACAATATATTCACATCAAAAGTTGTAAACATTTTGGATTGTTTCACATCAAATTAGAAATTCTTTTCAGATAATTGTCTATTGACTCTAGATAGAGAAAACTGAAGTAATTTAATTCACTATAAAGAAGTTCTAGAGACAAAATGATTTAGTGTTACTAAATGATTTGAACCCAGCTATCTCATTTTGTTGAGAAATAAATGGTCAGAGCTTTCAAATATAATTGATCTGAGTGGGGACAAGGCATTAATACTCTTCAAAAACACCCGGGGGATTCTACTGCAGGGTTATGTAGCAAGCCCCTAGTTTAGGCAAATAGGAGCCACATACTGAGTTGGGTACCTTGCCTCTGAAGAAGATGAGGGATAGGTGAAATGACTGTTGTTACAAGGACACAGAGGTCTGGTTAAAAGTTGAACAATAACTTTTCATTTATTTAAATTTCAGCTGGAAAAGATAGATCCTAAAAAAACAAAAAGACTGGAATATATAAAATGCACCCCCATAAGCACTTTATACAGTTTGTTTCCTATCTGACAGGTCAAGAAATGAAAGGTAGGTGTCTTATCCTTGAGTAGAGAGTAAATGAGTCAGGATCAGGATTGCACTTTGCAGCCCTACATGCTTTAGTTTCTTATTGGTCTGTCAGAACCCTGTCTCATTTTGTGTACCTTTATAGTGTTTGTCATGCTCAGATCTGTCATACAGTCAGCTGTACTCATGTGTGTGGACCTGCCACAGGAAGATGAGCCCTTGGTAGATGGAGGCAGTGCCATTGGTCCAGCATCTCCCCCAGAGAGCTCGGCCACGAAAGGCACTGCCCACTAAAGGCAGAAATGAGAGGGCTACCTCTCCTTGGAAGGGTAACAAGAGTTAGCATAGAGAAAAGGGCACTGAGCATAGAGTCTGAAGATCTCAGCTCTAGTTTCTGGCTTTGTCACTCATTTGTGGGTTATTTGGGACCCTACTGGGCATCAGTTTTCTTGTCAACAAAATAGGAAATCTGTTTCCCATACTCTTCTCACAAGGTGATCACAAACTTTGTGGATTGTGGATCAAGCACAACCATAAAGAAGGTAACAGTTTGTGGATTAGCAGCTACTTTAAAAAAACATAAATTATGGTAGATGACACGGTGCAGCCAGTGAAAAGAGAAATAGGCATGGGATCGAAGGTCTAGCTCGGGTACTAGTTTGGTCTCTTTTATTTATTATTTATTTATTTAGAGACAGGGTCTCCCTCCGTCACCCAGGCTGGAGTACAGTGGCACGGTCACGGCTTACTACAGCCTCAACTCCCCGGGTTCAGGTGATTCTCCCACCTCAGCCTCCTGAATAGCTGTGACAACAGGCACACACCACCACACCTGGTTAATTTTTTGTATTTTTTGTAGACACAGCGTTTTGCTGCATTGCTGATCTCGAACTCTTGGGCTCAAGTGATCTGCCTCAGCCTCTCAGAAATCACCTACTTATTTTGCTTCTACGTTTATATCATTTAATTTTTCTGAGCCTTAATTTCCTCATCTCTAAAATTAGGATATGTATACCTGGCATGCTTACTCAAGTGAATCTACTCATTCTATAAAAATAGAGTGAGTTAGCATTTAACTGTACCAGGGATGAGGGATACAGCACTGAATAAGGTAATGGTGGCCCTGACTTGGTGGAACTTAAAGCGTCATGAAATAATGGATGTGATGCTACTTTGTAAATTGTAGTGTTATGCAAACATGTAAGTATTATGACTATTGTTAATGTTACATTAACAATAGTGACAGAAGAAGGACTTCTAGATAAACATGAAAAAACAACTATTTATCTTCTGCTGTGGTTCCAAATATTCCAAATATAAGTAAAACTCTCAGCAGTTTCTGAGTTGCTGTTCAGAGAATACATGAGATCAGCTTAAAAAGGTGGATTAGTTTGGGTTCCACCTTTGTCATATGTATATTTGAAAATATCTATCAGAGTGTTTCATATGTTTAAGTACAAATGATATGATGATAATAAATCAAATCTTCCAAGTCTTTAATTGAATACTGGCTATCATGAGGTCCTAAGAGAAATTCCACTATTGTTTTCAGGCCATTGGGATACCATATAAGGAATTAACTGTCATTTTAATAAATGTAGTTAATTCCATCCTGTCCTAATAGGCTGGGTCAGTGGTCAAATTGCTGGGGAGATTGGGGTTGACAATAGCCTATAAACTACAAGGAAGGGCTCATCATATGTGGTAAGAGTTTTGTTTCAAGTAATTTTAATCTAATTTAGTGTTTAAAATAAAAGCTAAAGCCATGGTAAGTTTTTTGTTTTTTTCGAAATAATTCCCATTGTATTTATCTATATTATTTTTCTTTCAGTATGTTCTGTCACTCAATTAACAGCATAGTATATTAGCTTTCCAATTCTGTTTATTGTATCTTTAAGTAAACTTAATTTATATAAAATAGTCTAAAATAAAGGGCAAAACACGTACATTTAACCGGTAACTTCTGTTTTATACAGTCTCCCTTTTTATTCTTTTTATTGATACTATTGTAACTACAATAAAAACACACTTGCCTTTAAATATGCCATTGGGTGAAATCCTAGTGAAAATGCTGAAACTCATTCTTTGAGAAGTGAATGATGATCACCTAAGCTGTAAAAAAACTCAGACATGGAACCATAAACACTGGAGGAAAGGCCAGGCAAGCTGTTGATTCGATTGCCATGTCACTCAGATACCTTCTCAAATGGAAATGTGTTTGCATCTGGCAAATGAGGCTCCTCCTCCCTGGACAGCAGGAGACTCGTTCTCTGATTAGGACCTTGTTAGACTGTCAGAAATGGAGAGTCTAGTTGAGGGAAGGTGTCCCTTTGGCACCAGCTCTGCAGGCTGCGAGGAGATGACATTTACATTCGCATCTATGTACTGTGCTCAGCACTGCACTTCAAAGCAAACCCCTTCAACAATTTTCAAGCTAATGAGTACATCACATTGAACTTCTGTCTGGTGCTTCAAAAAGCATTGCTGTGTTTTGAATGTGATCTCTTGCACATGAAGCTTATTTTGGGGTCATTAAGGGAATCAGTGCTCAGAAACCCTTTATAGAGTTTTATAACCCTTGGTGTTTTCATCCCCGACTTCAGAAGTCATTGGCCTGAGACTCTCCTATAACATATAAATGTCTCATGATGGGAAGCTTCAAAGGCAAATACTTGCAAATGAGTGGGGGAAAAAAAACTCATGAAATAACGAGCAATTCTTCAACAATTCCTTCTTAAATTATAACCTTGATATATGTCATTTAACCAAGGGGGATCAGAGTTAGAGATGAGAGTGCAGTATTGTCTTGGCTAACATTGTTTTCAGTTTCTTTTTTTTCTTTTTCAACCTAAAGATTATTTTCCATTAACTTTCCACAAATTCTCTAATAAAGTAATGGATCTAAAACCTAACTATCCCCTGGCTAGTGTTCGGCCAAATAGACTCCTGCAAAGGCTCTTTACTGTTTTCTGTGTTGTGCTTTGGGGGCTGGTTCACTACTGTCTCCCCAGCACCTGGAATAGTGTGTAGCATATTTAGGCACTTGGTAAATATTGGTTAAGTGAATGAATACATATGATCCTTCTGTCTAAATTGAAGATTGGCCACTAGAAAGAACAAAGTTATCCACTTTACATAAAGCACATGATTGGCATTTCTGAGGACTCACAGCCTTGCTGTGATTGATATCTACTAGTTCACTAGGCCTCTGACCTTCCCAAGACAAAATGGAAAGACAAACAATTGTAAGATGGGTCAAATGAAGACAGAGGTGCTGCCTTCAAAAGGCTTACAATTTAATTAGGAGATAGATTTGTAAGCAGCTCCTTACCAGACACTGGTAGAAACAAGTGCAAGAGTATAGAAGAATCTTATCTCTGTGATGTCCTCTTTCTTTACTAGGAAGTAGGTGGCTGTCTCTAAATGTGCCATGGAAGACATCCCCATTTGAACCGCACAAGTGGTTGTGAAGCTTGATCCAAGTAAATTGGCAAGGAGCTGATGGCTGTATTCAGCAATACTGTACCAGACTCCCTGGCTAGGGCAGGCAGGTGGTAAATACTTACTGAGTGGGGAAAAATGGTATCTATCATGGGGAAATCTCTCACTTGGGATTACCAAGACCTTGATTGTTTTTTATTTTTATTTTTATTTTTTTGTCATTTTGTGACCTAGGCTGGACTGCAGTGGTGACATGATTGATCACTACAACCTCAAACTCCTGGGCTCAAGACAGTTGAGCTTCAGTCCTCAGTAGCTAGGACTACAGGATTGTGCCACCATGTTAATCTATGCTTTTTTTTTTTTTTTTTTTTTTTTTTTAAGAGATGGAGTCTTGCTATGTTGCCTAGGCTGGTCTTGAACTCCTGGCTTCTCACCTTGGCCGCCCAAAGTGCTGAGATTACAGGTGTAAGCCACTGTGCCCAGCCTGAGACCTTGATTCTTGGCTTTATTTTGCTTATAACCCTGTGGTGTTGAAAAATTTATTTAAGTTTTCTGGGGCTCAGTTTTCTTTTCTTTCTTCTTTTTTTTTTTTTTTGAGATGGAGTTTCGCTCTTGGTGCCCAGGCTGGAGTGCAGCAGTGCAATCTCGACTCGCTACAATCTCTGCCACCTAGGTTCGAGCAGTTCTCCTGCCTTAGCCTCCTGAGTAGCTGGGACTGCAGGTGCCCACCACCACGCCCGGCTAATTTGTTGTATTTTCAGTATAGACGGGGTTTCATCATGTTGGCCAGGCTGGTCTTGAACTCCTGACCTCAGGTGATTCACCCGCCTCAGCTTTCCAAAGTACTGGGATTACAGGAGTGAGCCACCACGTCTGGTCCAGTTTTTTATCTGTAAAGCAAAAGAACTGAGCCAGATTTCTAAATGGTCATGGTTTATGATTTCATGAACTGCAAGAAAACTTCTTATCCATATCTAGAAGTGGAAAATATGGGGAGTTTTCAAATAAACAAGTAGCTTCTAAGAGTATGAACATTAAGGCATATTCTGTAGCTCTTACTAGAAGGAAAATCAAGAGGAGAAGGAATTGATCCTCATTGTGTGAGTCCAGTAGTTCAGCATCGGCCCTCTAATAGTCTGAGATGACAAGGGCAGTGCATCTTCATCTCTGTAAGGGTATTTCCTCCTTACAGCTGGTGAGCTGGCATTCTTGCTAACTTCCAGATGAAAAGTTATCAGTTTGGGATCTTTATAGGATTTTATTCAGCCACTCTCCACACAAGGAATGTTGTTCATAAGAGGGACTTTCTGAAGAAGATAGTGAGTTTGGGATGACACATCCTAGGGTTATTAGTTGCATGACTTGATGTGAAATGAGCAGTCTAATCTACTCAGATAAAAGTATGAAACGGCTATATGTTCTTTTTGACAGGAGAACTTCCAGGCCTTTCAGGCCAAATAATTAATATAAAAGTAATACTGAGTGAAAGTTAAATGGCTGAGAATTGTTAATGCAAACCAGAGAGAGTGGACATCGACATTATAAGAGATATTCCAGGAATCCAAGTCCTTGTACAAGCTTGCCAAACCTGTGTTCTGTAGGCTGGATGTGGCCCAAGACAGCTTTGAATGTGACTCAATACAAATTCATAAACTTTCTTAAAACATTACAATTTTTTTGAATTTTTTTTTTTAGCTCACTAGCTATCATTAGTGTCAGTATGTTTTATGTGTGGCCCAAGACAATCCTTCTTCTAATGTGGCCCAGGGAATCCCAAAGATTAGACACTCCTGCCTTAGCAGGACAAATGGCCAGAGGGACACAATGGTAGTGGATAGCTTTTTGGTGGATGGGGTATCCATGAGGAAATTCTACCTAAAAGAGTGAATTTCTTGAACAGACCTTCAACTGCAGCACACATGAGGTATAGAAACTGAAAGAAACATTACATAAAGGGAATCAGACTTTGCACATTAATCAACCTATTTTTGAGGGACTCAAGCCAGTCCAAAGATGTCATCTAGCTCCATGGTAAGAAAATGTTTGATTCATGTCTCAGTATCTTTAGGACTTTGGGGTAGAAAACTCAAATGTGTGAGAAAAACTGAAGCAGCCATTGTTGTGGGCCACAACCCAAAATGGACAATTGCTCCCATGTAAACTTATCTTTAGGCTTCTTAATAAAGGGATAGAGTTGAGGAGTTTTAGACATTAAGAAAATTCTCTGAGAATCCTTCTTAAATGAATAATAAGTCATATTGGTGATAATAGTTTGGTGACAAGTGGATGTAGGATTCCTAAAACTTGGTTGTAGAGCCTGGAATAATGGCTCTATTCTTTGGAGGTTTGAACATCCTCAGGCTTCATGTTAGAATCAGAGAGGTTTACTCTGAGAGTCTTCCCTGAATGGAACCTCCTCCTCCCCCCAGCATCCTGTTGCACAGCAATCAATTATTTCTCAATGTCCGCGATTATACCTGCCATAGTTGTATGTGAGATTAGAGGGTGGTGGAAGAAATGTAGAAGACAGTAGAAGAAAGCCGCCTTCTCGTGGCCAAGAATGCCGCCTGCCCAGGTAAAATTATCATAATCCTGGGAGGGAATTCAATTTATAGTTTTTCTTTCTTGCTTTACATACATTTTAGGTGATTCAGCATTGAGGGGAGATATGATCCCTGCTATGAGGAGCATGAAGGACTGGTGTGGGGTGAGCCCCCTGCCATCCCTGTTTGGGGAGTCTTTCTCCATATTTGTGGGTCATTCATAAACCTAGAATAAAAATAATTTAAAAATAAGAACGCTGTAAACAATAAAAGGCAAAGTGAATGAAAAACTTAGTTAAAAGAATAAGAGACTATTTTTTAAAACGAGAAGAAACAAAAACAGTATGAGAAAACTAAAAGAAGGGTAAAAATGTGTCACAAAATTGTAATACGGAAACTAAAACAAAGGGGTCAAAAGTGAAAAAGCTGAACTAGAGAATTTGAAAAATAACAAGAAAAAATTAAAATATACATTATTAAAAAGGATAAAAATAGTTAAAGAGGAAATTTTGGAATGTTTTGCAAGGAAAATTGTCTGAAAGTGTATACAACTAAGTTTTGTGTGTGATTATCTCTGGGTGGGTGAGAATATAATTTTTTTAAAGTATTCATTTTGCTTGTTTGTATTATGCAATTTCTCTGAAATTATCTTGTATTGCATATGTAAGAAAAAAGGGCATTTTTCATGTGCCCCTGAAAAATGTGAAAATAAATAGAAGCGAAAAAGCATTTATTTAGAATAAAATGGTAAAGACTGTAAAGAAAGACAAAGAAAGCAAAGAATAATGAATATTTCATAAAACAGGGCAAGCCAGAAATTAAATGATTCAAAGAACCAAAAAATATACCCTAAGAATATTTTGTAGTATATTTAAGAGAATGAAGAATTTTTAAAAAGGAAAACAATTAAAAGACCTAAAGAATTTTTTGGGGTAAGGCCCTTTGTTAGGGGCAAATCTGGGCACATACCTCAGCTGGAGGTCACCAAACATGTCCTGATGGAGGAGGTACAAGGGCAAAGAACAAGTCCCTACCTTTTCTTGCTCACCTTATTTTTAGGGTCCTGGCTCCTGTGTCCCAGTAAAAATGTCCAGCCAACGTTGTGGCAGAATCACATTTCCCTTGCTCCACATACATCTGATGAAGCAGTCATGACAAGAGGTATACTCACAGTTTCTGAAAATGCCTTCAAGATGGCAGTTATGAGTTTGCTGTCACTCTTCATGGTCTTGGCAGTTTTCGTCTGTGCCTTGAATGCTGTAGCTGGCCCCCAGAGCAGCAGCATTGGCATCTTCTCTGGGATCTTGTTAGAAATGCAAAAGCTTGCTCCCCCACCACTGAACTATTGAGTCAGAACCTCCAAAAATGGGGCATAGGAAACTGAACAAGCTCTTTAAGATAATTTATTTTATTTTTTAGACAGGATCTCACTCTGTTGCACAGGCTGGAGTACAGTGGTACAATCTTGGCTCACTGCAGTCTTGACCTCCTGAGCTCATGCAATCCTTCCTCCTCAGCCTTCTGAGTACCTGAGACTACACCAGGGCACCACCACGCCCGGCTAATTTTTAAATTTTTTTGTAGTGACTAGGTTTTGCCATGTTGCCCAGGCCTGTCTCAAACTTCTGAGCTCAAGTGAGCTGCCTGCCTCAGCCTCCCAAAGTGCTGGGATTACATGTGTGTGCCACTACACCAGGCCTAAATGAGATTTTTAAACACAATAAAGTTTGAGAATCACTGCTGTAGGGGTACCAAGGAGTTCGATGTGGGATTTGGAGACAGAGTAAGGGAGTTTAGATGTTGGGAGAGAAGGTGGTAAGTGGATGAGGACTCTGAGCTAATCAACACTACGGGATATGGGGTCTTGGTGGGAAGAACAAGAAAAATAAAGTATTGGGACTATGGAGACAGTAGTGAGGTGGGAAATAGTCTATAGCAAGCTAGTTTAACCAATGGCACATGAGCCGCATGCAGCCCAGGACGGCTTTGAATGCGACCCAACACAAACTCATAAACTTTGTTAAAACATTATAAGATTTGTGTGTGTGTGTGTTTTGTTTTGTTTTTTGTTTTTTGCTCATCAGCTCTTATTAGTGTTAGTGTATTTTATGTGTGGCCCAAGAAAATTCTTCTTCTTCTTCCAGTGTGGTCCAGGGAAGCCAAAAGATTGGACACCCCTGTTCTACAGTGAAGAGAACATGTTTGAATCTTAGCACTACCAGCTGAGTGGTCGTAAGCACCGTAGGGTTAGATGATGGGGCGATTGTTACTTTTCTCTTAGGATAGTTTTGGGGCTGCAAAGCAAATTAATGTGAATGTGCCTGACGTATAGTCAATGCTCAATAAATAGTACTTGAATTTGAACTGAAGTGGGGAGCTGAGGGGATGGGGAAGAAGAGTGCTGAGGGAAGCAGTTCCTTTCATTCTCACAGTGACCCTGGTGACCCTGGCTCATTCAAGCAACTCCTGCCATTGACACTTCCCATTCCCAGAATCTAGGCAGCCTGAAATTACTTGAACAGATGAATTCTCAACTTGGACTTATTTAAACAATGAAGCAACTATTTTGCCTGTCTTCTGTTGAGGCGAATTAAATACACCTTGCAAAAGATGAAAGGAATAGGTTTCCTCAAAATTGTTAATTTTGCACTGTGTTGAGGTTGGAAGATGACCAGTGCAGCCCATGCAAGCAAAGAATAAGGGTGTGTGGCAGAGTGAAAAGTATAGCATCATCTGCTCAGCGGGAGAAGATCTGGGCTTGAACCAACCCTGATCTGTGCCTTCCTAACTGTGTAGCCTTAGCAAGTTATTTAATCTCTGAATTGTGGGTTCTTCATTTGTAAAAGAGGGATAATTTCCCACCTTCCAGGATTGTAAAGATTGTAGAAAAATGGAGGTGAAGACATCCCTAATGGTGCCAGGCACATGACAACTGATAAGAAGTGTTTTCTGAAGATCACTTTAATACTTAGCCTTTTCCATTGGTCTGTATCTCTGTTTTGGTACCAGTACCATGCTGTTTTGGTTACTGTAGCCTTGTAGTATAGTTTGAAGTCAGGTAGCGTGATGCCTCCAGCTTTGTTCTTTTGACTTAGGATTGTCTTGGAGATGCGGGCTCTTTTTTGGTTCCATATGAACTTTAAAGCAGTTTTTTCCAGTTCTGTGAAGAAACTCATTGGTAGCTTGATGGGGATGGCATTGAATCTATAAATAACCTTGGGCAGTATGGCCATTTTCACGATATTGATTCTTCCTATCCATGAGCATGGTATGTTCTTCCATTTGTTTGTGTCCTCTTTGATTTCACTGAGCAGTGGTTTGTAGTTCTCCTTGAAGAGGTCCTTTACATCCCTTGTAAGTTGGATTCCTAGGTATTTTATTCTCTTTGAAGCAATTGTGAATGGAAGTTCATTCATGATTTGGCTCTCTGTTTGTCTGTTACTGGTGTATAAGAATGCTTGTGATTTTTGCACATTAATTTTGTATCCTGAGACTTTGCTGAAGTTGCTTATCAGCTTAAGGAGATTTTGGGCTGAGACAATGGGGTTTTCTAAATATACAATCATGTCATCTGCAAACAGGGACAATTTGACTTCTTCTTTTCCTAACTGAATACCCTTGATTTCTTTCTCTTGCCTGATTGCCCTAGCCAGAACTTCCAACACTATGTTGAATAGGAGTGGTGAGAGAGGGCATCCCTGTCTTGTGCCAGTTTTCAAAGGGAATTTTTCCAGTTTTTGCCCATTCAGTATGATATTGGCTATGGGTTTGTCATAAATAGCTCTTATTATTTTGAGGTACGTTCCATCAATACCGAATTTATTGAGCGTTTTTAGCATGAAGGGCTGTTGAATTTTGTCAAAAGCCTTTTCTGCATCTATTGAGATAATCATGTGGTTCTTGTCTTTGGTTCTGTTTATATGCTGGATTATGTTTATTGATTTGCGAATGTTGAACCAGCCTTGCATCCCAGGGATGAAGCCCACTTGATCATGGTGGATAAGCTTTTTGATGTGCTGCTGAATCCAGTTTGCCAGTATTTTATTGAGGATTTTTGCTTCGATGTTCATCAGGGATATTGGTCTAAAATTCTCTTTTTTTGTTGTGTCTCTGCCAGGCTTTGGTATCAGGATCAGAGTCCTCAGAAATAATACCACACATCTACAGCCATCTGATCTTTGACAAACCTGAGAGAAATAAGAAATGGGGAAAGGATTCCCTATTTAATAAATGGTGCTGGGAAAATTGGCTAGCCATAAGTAGAAAGCTGAAACTGGATCCTTTCCTTACTCCTTATACGAAAATTAATTCAAGATGGATTAGAGACTTAAATGTTAGACCTAATACCATAAAAATCCTAGAGGAAAACCTAGGTAGTACCATTCAGGACATAGGCATGGGCAAAGACTTCATGTCTAAAACACCAAAAGCAACGGCAGCAAAAGCCAAAATTGACAAATGGGATCTAATTAAACTAAAGAGCTTCTGCACAGCAAAAGAAACTACCATCAGAGTGAACAGGCAACCTACAGAATGGGAGAAAATTTTTGCAATCTACTCATCTGACAAAGGGCTAATATCCAGAACCTACAAAGAACTCAAACAAATTTACAAGAAAAAAACAACCCCATCAAAAAGTGGGCAAAGGATATGAACAGACATTTCTCAAAAGAAGACATTCAAACAGCCAACAGACACATGAAAAAATGCTCATCATCACTGGCCATCAGAGAAATGCAAATCAAAACCACAATGAGATACCATCTCACACCAGTTAGAATGGCGATCATTAAAAAGTCAGGAAACAACAGGTGCTGGAGAGGATGTGGAGAAATAGGAACACTTTTACACTGTTGGTGGGATTGTAAACTAGTTCAACCATTATGGAAAACAGTATGGCGATTTCTCAAGGATCTAGAACTAGATGTACCATATGACCCAGCCATCCCATTACTGGGTATATACCCAGAGGATTATAAATCATGCTGCTATAAAGACACATGCACACGTATGTTTATTGTGGCACTATTCACAATAGCAAAGACTTGGAATCAACCCAAATGTCCATCAGTGACAGACTGGATTAAGAAAATGTGGCACATATACACCATGGAATACTATGCCGCCATAAAAAAGGATGAGTCTGTGTCCTTTGTAGGGACATGGATGCAGCTGGAAACCATCATTCTTAGCAAACTATCACAAGAACAGAAAACCAAACACCGCATGTTCTCACTCATAGGTGGGAACTGAACAATGAGATCACTTGGACTCGGGAAGGGGAACATCACACACCGGGGCCTATCATGGGGAGAGGGGAGGGGGGAGGGATTGCATTGGGAGTTATACCTGATGTAAATGACGAGTTGATGGGTGCTGACGAGTTGATGGGTGCAGCACAGCAACATGGCACAAGTATACATATGTAACAAACGTGCACGTTATGCACATGTACCCTAGAACTTAAAGTATAATAATAATAATAAAAAAATACTTAGCCTTTTCCCTGAATAAGGCCAAGGGAGGCTACTCCACTGCTTCACCTGAGTAATTCCACCTTTGGACGATTAACAAGGACCCTTCTGAAGAATTCGTATTGTTAATGGTCCCTTATGTGTTTATGTGACACGGTTCCTTTGCATTTGGATCCTTCACATTCCCCACGTTTTCCTAGGCTGGGAAGAACATTTGCAAAGCCTGTGGATCAGCTTCTCTGTGCAAAATAGGATGTTGTGGGCCCTGACTCTTTCTTATGTCTGGATTACAGGGTCAGGGAAGTTCTTCTCCTTTCCTACTGTCTTGTGTTCAGAGACCTTCTAGCTGCAAATGGGATTTCTTTCTACGCCAACATGAATAAGATTAAGACAAGAAGTTGCTGGGAAACAGCATCATTACATGGACCCCGATTCTATTGTAAGGCCAAGGGGATTGCAAAGTGAGGGTCTTTTTTGTTTCTGTAATAGTCTCCACTAGAGAGAGAGTGGGAGAGAAAAATCAAACAATCAGTCTGCTTTCTTGCCTGAGGCTCCATAATTTGCCTTTTACTTTCTGCATTTTCATATTTGAGTCTGAAAAGCAGAGGACCAAAACAATCAGCAACAGATGTCCTCGTGAATCTGCACGTTACACGAATTCAGTTAGCATGCAAATTGTCATCCTAGGGCGATTCCAGGGGACTGCTGAAAAAACAGCAGGCCTGCTCTGAAAAATAGGTAGATGGCATGATCAAAATGTCTGGATCCAATCATATGTTTAATTACAGTCCCTTTTTTATCTCAACTACAATGACTGGTAGCTATTATGACACAATATTGAAAATGCATAAGACGCATGGTGGCACTTGGAAGGCTAATAGGTGGTCTGTGTTTGATCAAAATGATCAAAGCTTCTCGCAGTGGAAAGGCCCCTCTCCTCTCTCATCTTATGCACTTAGACGAGCAAAATATGATTTATAGGAGACAGTTTATGTGATTTTCATTCTCCAAGAGCAGGAGCATAATTTTTGTGCCACTGTTTTCCCTAGAAACATGGGAGCTTGACAATGCTCATAAACACATAGTAACTGACTCTATTCCACGGTTGTCCACAAGGCATCTCTCATGCTTCAGCTTTAATTTATTCTCATAGGTCCAAACACTGTCAAATTGTATTATTGGTACAATAAAAAAAAGACAAAATCTTAGTGCTGAGCACAGAGACTCTTGGTTATTTCATTCTATTCATACCTTCAGATTGTATTTTGAGACTTCAAATGAAACTAAATTTAAACTTCTCACAAGATGGTATATTGATCATAAAGCTTAACTGCTTGGTTGATATAAATACTGAATTTTACTATATAAAGTACTGAACCTGGTATTCAGCTAAAACTGCTATTGTGTCTATTATAAGAAAAAATTTACATTGGAATTTCTTTTCTTTTCTTTTTTTGTCTTTAGCTGGAACTCTGGAAAGTAGAGAAACAGGAAACATAAAACTAAGTTGGTCGGCATGCCTCATCCTGGGATTTAACATGATGTAACCAGTATTATGGGGGGAAACTGTTTGCCAAAAACTTGATGAAAGCGCCTGGTATTAATTTGGACTACAATTTATCATATAAAAGTCTTTTACATGTTTCACAGCTAGGTAGCAGTGTATTTTTCACATCTTGAAGGCCTTTGGTTAGAAATTTATACAAAACCTAGGTTGTGGTTTCTCTTGTGTACACTTGCTTTCATCTCTATTTTAGCTAGTATCCCACCCTACCATATTCTCTTTTTACATTGGTTATTGTCATCTATAGGGATTAAAAAAACCCTCTTCACCAGCAATAGGAAATTGAATGAAGTGTTTATTGTGCTACTGTTCTGTACTCAGCAATGTGCTGGGGACAGCGGGGGCTTCAGCTGACTTGTTAAGGCTTGGATCCTGTCTTTGAGGATTTGACAGCCAAGTGCCAGTTCTACAGTGAATCATCTGAGAAAGAAACAAAGATAAAGAGATAAATAAAAAGACAGATAAGGAGAGAGGTGAGGAGTTGGTGAGAGAGGGAAGGAAAAATTATGGGTAAGAGGGTGAGCAGAAAGAACAATCAGAATCCTGTAATCTTTTGTCAGCTTTCACCTGCTACTACAGGTTCCCAGGGAAGGTTGGTGGCTCTGGGTGGGTTTGAGGGTAAACAGGATTCCAGGGAAAAGTGCACCATTAACTTAACTGCTCTAAGCTTTCTGCTCCAAACACTTTTGTTAATTCTAGCCATGAGAAGCTGATATATTCTGGGCAAGTCACAAATTGTGCCTTTATATCTGTGTTCCAAGACTGACCCTAAAAGCAGTGACCTATTTAGCTCTTACTCCAATTCAGCCCTTTTAGATCCTATACCAACTACTATCTTTCATTGCGTTCCTACCATATGCCAGGCATTGTACTAAGTACTCCATAGGTGGTTTTTTTCTCATCTAGTCCTCACAAAACTCCCCTTTCATGTAAGTACCATTTGCCTCAAATTTCAGGTGAAGAAAGTAAGACACAGAGAAGCTAAGCAACTTTCCCCCGATTAGGGCTCAAGTAGTCCGCATTCAGAACCTGGGTGTTTAACTGCTCTACTGAGCTATCCAAGTATATACTAACAGTAAGAAAATAAACCTAAAGAAAGATTGAGAAACTTAACAAGAGAAAAAGATGGTACTTACTCCAGTATAGTCTTACTTTATTCCTGCCACTGACACTTTTATCCCTTCATAACACAAGCCAGTTTCATTCTAGTCTCTGCTTGTGTTTAACCGCATCCTCCTCTTTGGGAGAAGGATGGAGACGGGGTGTATGAGATGGTCCTGGTCATAAAGTATGTGCTGTAATGATGAGATGGAAGGTTGAAGTTGGAATAATTGCAGTAGAAGTTAAGCTGGTCTTTGAAAAATGAGGAGAAGCTGCCTAGGGAGTAAGGAGCAGGAGGACATTGCCATTTGTGTAGAAAGGGTATCTAGCAGAATGGAGAAGGCGGCCTGAATAGATGAAGGGTAGGAGCCATTTTGGGGTTTCTGCAGAGCTGCAATCCCAGCAGGGATGAATGACTGGTGAAGAGTAGGAAAGGGACATTAGGGAGGAACTTATATCAGGTTCCCTTAACTTCCCAAGTTGCACGCACACTCTCTCCACTGGTGGGCAGATGGTATTTTGGAAGAGGCTGGGTATTGAGACAGTGCGGCATGCAGTTCTCATACAGCCCCATGGTGGGGAAGATGCTGGGATTGCCCCAGGAGCAGAAGGGAACCTTCAGAGTTTCCATAAGTTGGTTAGTTTCATGAGGAGTCAGCAGAGTTGTTGCTAGACAGAAGTAGATAAAAAAGGAGCCTTAAAAGAGGATGACCAGCAAAATTAATTGGCAGAAGATGGCAGAATGTTGATCGCCACAGCTGCATGCGTGTTACAGAATGTCAGCTACTTTTATTCCCTAAGAAACTTGCTTCTCTTGACAAAGCAATGAGAACGGTTACCAAATGTCACTGCTTCAGGGGGTTCAGAACCCCTTGTGTGTTCTGATAAACTGTAGGGCAGTCTACATCCATGCAGTGATTCTGATATGCTCTCCAAACCCAGTCACCTCATGGTGAAAGAAAGACTTTAACTTAATAGTGTTTATACTTTATAGGAGTGTGCTGCCTCGTGTGTGTAGTCAAATATGAGGTGGTTTCCCCACCCTTAGTCGCACCCAATGGTGCATTGTTCTCCACGTCTAGAGATAGACCTGCTCCGATGCCCGTGTGCCCACTCTCTCACCCCCATTCTCCTTCCTGCCAGTGAAGCTTTGTCGCAAATTTGGGTTATGGCTTATTCTGTGACTCCGGAGTTTTCATGAGTCCATTAGCTGCAAAATCTGAGTCTAGCTTCCAGGCATAATGAGAAAAGCATCCTTTTACCTTGGGGCTTAATAAGAGCCTTTCCCAAAAGAAGCTTACACCTATTCTTGGTTGAAATAACTTACAAAGCATTTAATTTGGTTCATATTTTAAACCTCAAACACACTCTAATATCATTGTATTCATTTTCCGGGGCCGCCATAACAAATGATCACAAACTGGGTGGCTTACAACAACAGAGTGTTCTCTCATAGTTCTGGAGGCCAAAAGTCTGAAATCAAAGTGTTAGCAGGGTCATGCTCCCCACAAAGGCTCTAGGGGAGAACTCCTTCTTGCTTCTTCCAGCTTCTGCTGGCTCTAGGAATTCCTTGGTTGCATGAATCTAGTTTTTGGCTTCATATGGCTTCTCCTCTCTTGTGTCTCTGTCTTCTTTCTATCTCTTGTAAGAACACCTGCCATTGGATGTAGGGGCCACCTAACTGATCCACGATGATCTCATCTCAAGATCCTTAATTACATCTGCAAAGAACCTTTTTCCAAATAAGATCATATGCACAGGTCCCACGGGTTATGAAGTGGACATATCTTTTTGGGGGCCATCATTCAATCCAGTAAAATAATATTCTCTACCTAGGCTTCTTTTTGGAAAGAGTGTACTCAACAAACGTCAGATATATCAAATGCTTTAAGTTAGTCTACTTAAAATGTAGAATGGTTCAGGACCATTACTGGTTGGTGACTAGGAAAGATATTTCCAGTTCTTTACATTTAAAAACTCTGTGTTTGAATCCTGGGTCCACTATTTGCCAGTTACCAATAGGTCTCTCTTTTGCCAGATCCCTAACTCCTTTGTCTGACGTAGGAGCTGATCATTTCAGATGTTGGTGGGATAAAATGCCACATGATCTACTTTGTAAACTGACGAGTGGCACACAAGAATAAGGCAGAGGAGTTTAATATTGTTGGAAAGGCATGAAAACTTGCAAAGTGGTTCACGTGTTGTATGGAATGCTACAACAATGCTTTTGGGTCTGTGAAATCATTGAGGTTTATATCATACCACTTCAATTCACCTCTTCTAGTATGAAGCAACTGATTTTGAGTTAGCAGAATTTCCTCCTAATAAACTACATAGACATGTACTCTGTCAAAAAACATCTAATGGTAAGATGTTGTTACCTAACATGGCTGATGGAGAATAGGAGAGGGACATTAGGGAGGAACTTACATCAGGTTCCCTTAACTTCCCAGGTTGCATGCACACTTTCCCCACTGGTGGGCAGATAGTATTTTGGAAGAGGCTGGACAAGATATTGTTACCTAACATCTTACCATTAGATGTTTTTTGACAGAGTACATGCAGTCCCTGGTACATGCTTTAGTCCTCAGAAAATAGCTCTACATAGCAAAATCTGTCTTGATTTGGTCATCTGTACTGTGCTTTCTGTCATTCAGCACTTATGGCCTATAGTAACAAAAGCAGAATCAGCAGTTTATGAAAGCCCAACAGACTTATGGGAAGGTGACTTTGTTGGATAAACACATTTAACTGAAGGGTTTTTATCACTGCAAAATCATACACCAGAGAAATGTTAATGCACAGAGATGATCTTTAAAGTGCCAAGATTGGAGTTTCAAAGCCATTTGTTTTAATGGTGTCTCATTAGCTGTAAAAAAGAAAAAAACTTTTGAGTGGCTATTTTATCTTACAAATGTTAAATATTCTTTGTAGACAGGAACTGTCTGTTAAAGTAATATTTGACATCTATCAAATCAAAAATACTTTACAATGAAAGACTGACATCTGTTTACTATATAGAAAAGGGTGCTGTGTATTTTTACTAGAAGGATTTTCCTTTAATAAGGCAGCCAAAAGTCATCTACACACACCAAACCGATTTATAGCCAAAACCTGTTGAATACCAACACAGCATCATGGCTGCTTAGCAATCCACATTTTCCCCCAGTATTACTCTGACACCGGCGTTAAATTTGTATAGGAAATAAGTTTGTCTTTTTTTAAGGAAAAAGATATAATAGTTTCATTAAATCCTGGGTTAATTATTAATTTGGTAGACTTTAATCTTTTTAGTGCTCTCAACTTTGATTCCGCTATATTAGCAATCGATCTTCTTTATTTAAGAAGATCAAACTACAACTGAGCTGTTTTTATATTTTTTCAATCAGTGCAAGCAACAGCAAACACAGTCTGTATGTTTGGCCTATTCCACCTGAGATCTGTTTAAGCCACTGCAATTAGGAGGAGATCAGACAGAAGGGAGTCAACTTGGTAGAGAGTTTAAATCTGTGTGTAATCTCATACAGGTGCTGCTTCCTGTGCTCTGGAAAAGCCCTCATCACAAAACAGGCCAACTGAGCCACACCTGGGTTTAAGCAGAACATCTGGACCTACTCTTACTCGCTCATGTTCTTCAAATCTTCCCTAAACAAATGGTGCTTTAGTGCAGATCTGACACCAGAGATTTGTAAGCCCAATGTGTACTGCCAAATCCAGTTTGACACAAAACACAGCTACTCTTCTTGAATCAAATACATTACAGATATGATACCCCAGTCACGTATTTCAATTAGTCAAACCTCAAGTAATTTATGGAGATCATTTCCACCAGTAGTAATAAATTTCCTAATGGCATTAACAATTAAACGGAATTTGAAGGAAAGGTTGAAATATATATCTATTAAATTAAATTCTCATTCATTGGTCATATGCTCTTTCTTTTTCTAGTCATACAACCATTGACCAGGAAAGTCCTGAAAATAAAATATGGATGTAGATATAATTAATAGAATGCCAGTTTAAATAAGTCCTGGTTTCCTTAGGAAAAAGTACATATTTGTTGAACTCAGTTACTTCTTAGATGTATAATTCTGAGATAGTTTTGCAATTATTTAATAACTATGTAAGTTAAGTATAATCTGGGCCTAGCATTTTGTTAGAATAGCCCAACTCATACTTCAGCAAACTACCAATGTAATATGTGCAGCCTTATACATGGCTTTTCAGTAGTATTTTATGTGGAATTTTGACATTTCATATCAAGCGGACGCCAGGGAGTGGGAATGGTCAGCATGAAGCATAAACGTTATAAAGGAGTAGGTGCGTCTTTTCTGGCTCCCATAAAATATGCAACAACAATGAGGATTGTGTAGAGGGTATCATTAATAGATGTGCACGTTTTGGATAAACACATCTAAATATATCTTACAGTATGAATATTTTGAATTGCTAACCAGTTTACAACAGTGAGTTATTACACTTGCTATGATGTTCTGCTTATTGTTTGAATTCCTTGGATTCAGTTGGTATGAGTGAAGTTCACCATCCTCGAGAAGGTTTGGGAGTAGAGAGATGGGAGGGACTGGGGATTGAAGGCATGATGGGATGGAAGATATGATGGAGAAGGAACACAAAGAGGACTAGTAATAAAGAAGCGGACTCTGGAAGGATCAGAAAGCATTCTCAACTCTAAGGGGTGTTGATAGTTTAGCAGATAGTTCTGCAGCACAAAATGATGCCTTATTTTCTAAAGGATGAGGATGGACAGAGACTCCTTATCCTTTGGAATTCAGGGTAACCTGAGTCTATTCAGGTACTCCCAAGGTGGAGCTCATGAGAGGGCCTTTCAGAAGAGCAAATTCATCTGTCTTGGCTTTGTAGTGATGCAACTTGGTACTGAATCAAACTCAAGTGGTTAGTCATTCAAATAATGGAAGCACTTGATTTTTCTTCCCAAAAGTCTCTCTTCATCATAGTTTTTTGTTGTTTTTGTTGTTGGGCGGATGCGTGTTTATGATATTGAATGTGTGAACTAATCGGCTTTCAGGTTTGAGAATTCACAAGCTGGTACTATCTGTAACAACTTACTATGCTTTCAAAGTAATTGAGATAGTAATAGGTTCTTTTTTTTCCCTCTGACTCTTATATTTTGTGATGTGAATAGGTAAGTTGCCCATATCAAAGTTAAAGTTTTCTTATGTTACTTTCTTGTATCCAGAAGAAGTAAAGAATATTTAGGCATTAGAAGGATTGCAGACAGCATGGGAGTGGAAAAGAAAGCAAAGACTTTTATAAAGGGAAAAGCAGGCAAAGTGTGAGCGTACAAAAATAGAAGCTGAAGTGCTTCAGAATATAGGCATACAGATACTCTTTTTAAGATTACCAAGAAAGGTAAAGGATTGGGGGGGGAAAAACAATGTTCAAATTTAACAATTTGAAGAGAAATGGCTCTTCCAAGAGGAAAATGTGGTATAAGAGAGACATAGGATATCTTCTCTACAACTGTATGAGGGTCAAAGAATTTTTGTCTAGGAAGAGTAAGTTCTGAAATAGATATCTAATGGAGTATCTGTGGGAGCTTCCAAAGATGTAAACAGAGACATATGGAATAACCTAGGTTATAAATAGTGGGGTTAACACATTATCCGAGTATTAGAAAATGAATTTCTTAAAGGTAGAGAATATGACATGGATATATTTGATTTCCCAGCCCCTGGTATAAGCCCTGGCACATAGTACATACTCAGTGTTTGAAGAATGAGCAGAGCTATAAAGGTGTAAAAACTTCAGCCAGGATGGGAAAATAGCAAGGATGGGAAAGTATTTGTTAGACGGTAGCATAAGAATAGGGAAAAAGATGATTTTCTGAATTAAAAAAACTTTAAAATATAACACAAACTAGCCTTTTTATGGATGAAATTTAGGTTGGAAAAGTTAATTCTAAAACTTCTTGTTGGAAAATATCTTTCAAAGTTTCAGATTGTGTTTTCCAGTTAAAACACACTCATTTGAGAATAAAAACACAATATAAAATTACGTGGTCCTGTTGGATAGTTTTGGAACAAAAAGGCTGAGAAAAGCTGAATATCATTCATATCTCTGACTGACAGCTCCATTCCACCTAGTGTTTCTGGTGAGATGACACAATGCTTTTCCTGTGCACCCACTTTCTAAAAATGAGAGTATATTTTTTCTACATGTGATCCAAGGGGGAAATACCTTCTTTCTTTCCTTCTCCTTTTTTTTTTTTTTTTTTTTAACTACTGTCTATTTCTCCAGGTGCTATCAATAAGGTATTTTATAGATGGAGAAAATAAGGAAAGATTTGATTTGTTAAGAAACTTGAGGTCTGTAGAATTTTAGCGAAGTCCTTTGAAATGATTTACCATTGTGCTTATTCAAGAGACAAAGCAAGAAAAAGAGCCTGCAATGGAACAGTAAGGAAATCTAGTTCTTAATTTTGGTGTTTCCTGAAAGGACTGATCTATTTAATATTAGGAAGACAAAAATATTCAGAATTACAGTCTTTATTTCTTCCTGAGCTGGCTAAAAGAGAAAGCTTTACCTCCCTGTTGTGGCTGACAGAAGTTCACACCAGCAGGTCAGTTGAGTAGCTGCCTCTCTGTGCTGGGTCTAATAAAGAGATCAGCCTCTTCACTTTCCTTTAGAGTCTTTAGGAGAACACAGGTTGGTCTCAGAGCTATTCTTTTATGTTTTTGTTAAATCTCTAAGGTTGAGGTTGATTAACTTTTAGATTAAGCCACACTTTGAGATGAAGTTTAAAATGTCTTAACCTTCAAATAGGAATGGAATTCTCACCAGTCATTATTTGAACTCACTGATGTTACAAATTTGTGGACGGATGTTATCCATTAAGGTGAAAGCAGAAAAGAGCTATAAAGTTGACTCTGAAGGCTAAGTACTTTACCTCCAGGGAAGCACATATAAAACTCTGTCCTGAGCTGTATATAGAGTAATAGTTAAAGCTTTGAACACCTGGTTCTTAACTGGCCTGGTAAAGTCATATAAAATACTGACATACCTTCTACTTACTGTTATTTTGATCTTTAGGCAGGTTACTATTTTTTATGATATGTGCTTAGGAATTTAGCCTCAGTGATCAGTCAACTCAGAGGGCATTCATTGAATGCCAAACATGTGCCACTATGAGGTAAAATTAAGTTTTGGGGTTAAGACTATATTTCTCAGTACCTGAATTGGCTTAATTCTTGGATTAAATGGAATAATCAGTAGTTCTTAACACCCTTTCCCAGTGATTTGACAAGTACACATTTTTCAGAGTGTTCAAAATCTGCAAGGTGCTGCCTGCCTGGTTTAGTAAGTTAAGCCAGTTGGAAATATGGAATTAATGAGGCCAAAGTTCAATTCCCATATGGCCTAGGTCATTCTGCATTAGAAAAACTGTTCCATAATCACAGGCTGTATCTCTAACATCAACTAGCTTCTTGATTTTCCAACAAATGCCATGGTTCAAAAGAAGGAACACTCTAGGGTAATTGGGGCTCAAGGAAAATCGTTTAGCATTCTTAAAAAATAATTTAAAGTTCATATACTGTGATGATAATTCAGTAGTATCACCTCTGTCAATAAACATCATCATAGTTTGTTGTTTAGGTCTGAACAAATGGGAGAAGATAGAACTCAACATCATCATCATAAAAGGGTAATAATTTCTCTGTGTGTAATAGGTTGTATGGGAAACAATGAATAGTTTTTTAGTTTATACATAATATTTTTACATATTTATGGGGCATATGTAGTATTTAGTTATATAATTGGAATGTGTAATGATCAGGGTGTTTAGTATAACCACCACCTTGGGCATTCACCATTTCAGTGTGTTGAGAACATTTCAAGCCTTCGCTTCTAGCTATTTTGAAATATATGATACATTGTTGTTAACTATTATCACCCTACTTTACTATCAAACATTAGAATTTATCACTTTTATCTAACTATATGTTAGTACCTGTCTTAGTCTATTTAGTGTTGCTGTGAAAGCATACCTGAAGCTGGGTAATTTATAAAGAAAAGAGATTTATTTGTCTCACAGTTGTTCAGACTATACAAGAAGCATGGTGCTGGCATCTGCTTGACTTCTAGTGAGGGCCTTGGTCTGCTTTTCCTCATGGTGGAAAATAAGGAGAAGCCACTGTGTGCAGAGATCACATGGTGAGAGAGGAAGCAACAGAGGAGGCAGTGACAGGTCCTTTGTAACAACCAGCTCTTAAGATAACTAACAGCAAGAATTCGTTCACCACTCCCCTTCCAGAGAGGGAATTAATCTATTCCTGAGGGATGTGCCCCCATGACCCCAACACCTCCCATTAGGCCCCACTTCCAACACTGGGAATCATGATTAGTGATGCAGAGCATTTTTTCATATGTTTATTGGCCACTTGTATGTCTTCTTTTGAGAAGTATCTGTTCGTGTTTTTTGCTCATTTTTATTGGATGCAGTTATTTTTTGCTTGTTCAGTTATTTCAGCTCCTTGTAGATTCTGAATATTAGACCTTCATTGGATACATAGTTTGCAAATATTTTTTTCCCCATTTTGTAGATTGTCTGTTTACTCTGTTGATGGTTTCTTTTGCTGTAAAGCAGCTCTTCAGTTTAATTAAGTCTGATTCATCCATTTTTGTTTTTGTTACAATTGCTTTTGAGGACTTAGTTATAAATACTTTCCCAAGGCCAATGCCCAGAATGGTGTTATCTAGGTTTTCTTCTAGGATTCTTATAGTTTGAGGTCTTGCATTTAAATCTTTAATCCATCTTGAGTTAATTTGTATAGGTGGTGAAAAGTAGAGGTCCATTTCCATTCTTCTGCATATGGCTAGCCAGTTATCCCGGCACCATTTATTGAATAGGGAGTCCACTCCACATTGCTTGTTTTTGTCATCTTTCTCAAAGATTGGATGACTGTAGGTGTGCAGCTTTATTTTTGGGTTTTGTATTCTGTTTCATTGGTCTATCTGTCTGTTTTTGAACCAGTACCATGCTGTTTTGGTTATTGTAGTATTATACTGTAGTTTGAAGTCATTCTTTGGCTTTCTGGTATAGAACTCTCTTACACATTTCTTGTAGGGCTGGTCTAGTGGTGATGAATTCCTTTAGTTTTTTGCTTGTCTGAGAAAGTCGTAATTTCTCCTTCATTTATGAGAATAGCTTTTCTGGGTATAGTACTCTTGATTGGCAGGTTGTTTTTTCCAGAACTTTTAATATATCATCCCACTCTCTCCTGACCTATAAGGTTTCTGCTGAGAAATACACGGTTAGTATGATGGGGTTCCCTTAGAATATTTTCTCTTGCTGTTTTCAGAATTCTCTCTTTGTCTTTGACTTTTGACAGTTTGACTAAAATGTGCTGTGGAAAAAACCTTTTTGGGTTGTATCTATGTAGGGATCTCCAAGTTCCCTGCATCTGGATGTCTCAATCTCTTGCTAGACTTGGAAAATTTTCAGCTATTAGTTTTTAAAAATAGGATTTCTATGCCATTGAACTTGTCTTCACCCCAAATTAGAATGCTTGGATGCTTTATGGTGTCCCATACTCATGTAGGCCTTCTTCATTGGTTTTTTTTTTTTTTGTCTGACTGAGATATTTCAAAAGACCTGTCTTCAAGTTCTGAAATTCTTTCTTCTTCTTGAGCTAGTGTACTGTTGAAGCTCTTGATTATATTTTTATTTTGTTCATTGAATTCTTCAGGTCCAGGGTTTCTGCTTTGTTTTTTTTAATGATATCTATTTGTTTGGTAAATTTATCATTCATACCCTTAATTGTTTTTCTGCTTTCTTTGTATTGCTTAATTGTGTTCCCTTATATCTCATTGTGCTTTCTTAATATCATTATTTTGAATTCTTAAATTCTTTTTCAGGCATTTTATAAGTTTATTTTTTATTGGAATCTGTTGCTGGACAATTATTGTGTTCCTTCGAAGGTGTAGTATTTTCTTGGTTTTTCATGTTTCCTGTGTCCTTTCATTGATTTCTGCACATTTGGTATAACAGTTGTTTCTTCCAATTTTTTGGATTGGCTTGCATGGGGAAGATATTCTGCTAGATATGTCTGTGGTGTTGGCTGGGTAGAGCACTTCAGCTTTGATTCTGGGTTTATGCAAGAGTGTAGTCTCCATCTGCTTTCTTTGGCTGTAAACACCATCAATGGTATTTGTGATTTTCTCAGTCACTTAAGCTATGTTTTCTTAGTGAAGGCTATAGTGAGGTTTTACTCAGGATGGGATGCCAAGTAGACCAATCCTTGGGCCCTAGTGGTGGCAGTAGTGGGCTGAGTGTGCCTATCCTTGGCCCTCCAGGTGGCATATTTAGGCACTGGTGTTAGTGGACCCAGGCAGGCTGATTCTTGGGTGTCCAGAGAGTTTGCTTAGGTGCTGGTAGTGACAGTAGTGGACTGGGCAAGTCAGTGAGGCCTGAAGCCTTTGAGCAATGTGTGTGGTGAGGATGATGGTAGTAGTGGTTGTGGAACATCCTTCAGGCTCCCAGGTTGCACTTGCTGGCGTTAGTGGTAGTTGTGATGGTTTATGTGGACCACTCCCCAGGCCCCCAGGTGATGCATGTAGGTAGGCACCAGTGGTGGTGGTGGTGGTGGCAGATTGGGTGGGCCCATCCTCAGACCTCTAGAAGGAGTGCCCAGATGCCAGTGTTAGTAGACAGGGCAGAGCAATCCCCAGGCTCTTGAGTGGCATGCTTGGGCAGTGGTGGCAGGTGTTTTGGACTTATTGTTAGATCCCTAGTGGTGTGTACATATACCCTTGGTGACCAATAGAGTGCCCCATGTCTCCAGGTGGCATGCTTGGGCACTTGGGAGGGGCAGGGCCAGGACGGCCAGGCTTATCCTTAGGTGGTGTACATGGGAACTGGTGGTGATGAGCAGGGAAGGGGATCCATAGGTCCTGTTCAATGTGCTTGGGTGACAGTGCAGTAATGGCAGTGGACAGGGATCAGGGTGCATGCAAGTGCACTGCAGTTCAGCTGTTGGTGGGAGCAGGGGCAGGGTTTCTGTCAGTCACAGCAGCCTCAAGTAGGCAGGAGTCATGGTCTGCAGAGTGTTCTTTGGCTATTTTTGTCCTGGGCAGCAGCCTCCCTGATGTGTTGTATCACCCTTTCCCTAGTGTGCAGGACACAGTGTGGACTAGGGTGCTGGTGACACTGCCACTGTGCTGAGTCTAACCTACATCATACCACTGCAGCTCTCTGGGTGAATGCTGGGGATGTCATTGGGGCTTCAAGGATGTGGGGATGCAGGGGCTATTGGGCCCTGTGACAGGATACAGTCTAATGTGGGCTGGGCTCTTAAAGTGGCACCAATCTGCAACTACCTGAGACTTGGGAGCTGACAACCAGAATGCACTTCCTCTCTGAAGCAATACCATTATGCAGACTCCAGGAAGCTCCTTATACCCGTCTCAAAGCCTGCAGGGGTCAAGGAACTCTCATGGCTACAATTGCAAGAGTCCATGTAGGAATGTGGACCACAGAAGATCTCCCACTTACCACTGGAGATCTCTCACTTTTCCCACACTGGGAAGCCTCTCTGGGCTCCCCACTAATCTTGGTCAGGTCATCTGCCTCCCTTTCCTCTCCTTCTGTGCCTCAGGTGTTTCTTGTCACTTCTCCGCTGAATTTCAGTGTTATCTCATGGTTGTTCTATTTGAAGTATGATTATTGACTCATTATTTTGGTTTCTGTTTGTGGAGGAGGCAGAGTCTAGTGCCTCTACTCAGCCATCTTGAAGCCCCTATAATAGTAGCTACTGTTTATTGAGCATTTCCTATCTGCCAGCTATTGTTCTAAGAGTTTTATGTGTATTAACTTATACAATCTTTCTAATAACACTGTGAAGTAAGCACTTTCAATAACACTATTTTATTCATGAGGAAATAGGGGCATAGAGACCTTAAACAATTTGCTCCAAGGTGGCATAGCTAGTAAATGGCAGAGCTGCAGTATGAAACCAGGCAGGCTGATTACAGAGCTCTTGTATTAACCACTGCACTCAACATAGGCACTTCCTGGAGACGAAATGCACTAGCTTGACAGGCACCTCTCAAATAGATAAGAGCTATTGAAGGACTGACCCCCAAGTTCACCGATGAATGCTAACTACAGCATAGTTTGGTTATTTTTATTTTATGGTTGAACCACCCAACTTACCAATGAGCTAAAATCAGTCCATGAATTTTCAGCCTTTCAATTCTTATGACACTTTAAGAAAACAAGCACTTGAATATTTCTTTGCAAATACATTCTTACAGTTCTTAACAAAGCCTTTTAAATTCAAAAGCTATCTCTATTATCTGTCCAATAAAACACCATTTAAGCTACTACATAAAATTGAGCTAGACACTCAAAATCAAATGAAAGGGCATGATCTTCTCTCTGCTGCCTTCTTCCCATCAGTGTCACAGGCATGTCCAAGGCTTCCTGATGGAGAAAAGCCTGCATGAGCCCCAGCTTTCTGACAGTCTGTCCACATTCATATATCTTTGCTTTTAAGCTTGAATTCTGAAATCACTCTCATCCCTCAAACCACGGCAGTGCGCCTTCCTGTTCTGTTCTACTAAAGGAAGTCCCTTGAACATCACCAATCCTCTCCTTGAAGCTGACTCTAACAATCTTTTCTGGATCCTTTTATGTTGCCCACCCTCTCCAGAGTGATGTTGCCTTCCAACCCAGCCCTCATATTCATTAGGCTATTTCATTACCTATCCTACATTTCTTGTCTGTTTCTCTTACTCAGGTTGGCTCAACCACAGTAAGGTTCACTTAAATTCTTGAAGTCCTTAACCCTCTCCTCTCCTCATCCTCTGTTCTTGCCCAGGGTGACTTCATTTCTATTCACACACCCAACAATTGACTTCTTTATGGGAGATGCCAAAATTCAAATCTTTGAAGTCCTGGCTTCTCTTCTAAGCACCAAACCCACTTTTCCATCTCCTTCCTAGTTATTTTTCTTCTGGTTAGCCTAGTAACATTTCAAACTCAATTTGTCCAAACTGTGTTCTTATACTACCCTCATATTTGTACCTTATTGTTCTTGGCTTTCCCCTGTTCTTTATTTCCTATTTCCAATGGTTTGTCAAATTTTATTGATTATTTTTCTTAAAAAGCTTTGAAATCAGTCTGTTTTTCCATTCTATTTCTATGGTAATAATTGAGACATTCCATACAAAATTATTGAGCATCTATTATGTGTCCGGCATTGGGCTAGGGATACAAAGATATATAAGGTGATAGGGCTTTATTCCAGTAGGAAGCAAGTTACTAGTGCGACAAACGTTATGATAGAAGAAAGTATGCACAGTGTGTCCTGGGAGTCCAGAGTGCAGAGGTGGGAAAACAATTGCTATTGTCGCAGAGATTGGAACTGGATAATCAAATGTGTTGGAGATATTTGCCTGTACACAGCAAATTAGTTTTTCTTGAGCACCAAATAAACAATTACACAAGCAATGTTTTAGTTAACCTGTTTCACCATCAGCTGAAAGGTTTTTTTCTTAAAATGATATTTATTATTCTAAGTGCAATCTGCCTCTCCCTTCTGGCAGTGATAATTTGAGTATTATGAAAGTCTGCTTGTTCTGTGTTATGTGACCCATGAGATGTTATAGAGGCACTCTGATTTCATACTAACAAGGGTAAAATACAGGGAAATCCTATCATCATGAAATAACCGCTCAAATGTCATTATGGATATTACTAGAACCAGAAATGAAAGAAACGCATAACAATACTGAAAATGTTTTTAAACGCTGCTGTTTATTTTCAAAACCTTTAAAAACTTAATTTAATTAAGGGAAGAGTAGTTTATTAGCTCAAAATTTCATCTTTAATTCAAATGTGCTTATATTTAGGGCATAAAGTTATTAGAATTATTATTGTATGTCAAAAGGTCAAATATCAGCAATTTTATATGGCTTACCCTAAGAAATCTATAAGTATTTTTTTCAGCTGTTGGGACCAGTAGAATTGAAAGTATGAACTATGATTCTTAAGGTAATCAAAAAGAGTCCATTTTATGAATTAGTCATTATCATTCTTTATTTCTATTTGATTCATTTTATTTTCTTATTCCAGAAGAGAGTCTTAACAGATTAATACTTTACTTTTCCAAAGGATCCTCTTTACAGTATAAATGTATATAGTTTTAAAATATATATTTTAAATAGTATATATAATTAATGTATTAGAGATAATATATGAATAATGTATTTAATACTTTTATATAATTTTATATATATAATATATTTTAATAAAAATATGTGTGTGTGTGTATATATATATACACACACATTCATACTGTAGTGGGAGAGGAAGAGTCTTGACAAAGTTCTCACCTGAGTAATTTTTTGGATTGGGAGTTCCTCAAGATAGCTATGGATGCTAGAGGTTGGAAGAATCAGGTCTCTCCTTTTAATGATAATGTATCTAAGGGAATGTGTGCGCCTTCAGCTTTGTTCCTTTTGTTCAAAATTGTTTTGGGTATTCAGAGTCTTCTGTGGTTTTACATAGATTCAAGGATTGTTTTTTTTTCCTCTCTTTCTTTTCTTTTTTTTGGGGGGGTGTGGGGGTCTCACTCCATCATCCAGGCTGGAGGGCAGTGGTGCGATCAATCATGGCTCACTGCAGCCACAACCTCCCACTGGGGTCAAGCGATCCTCCTACCTCAGCCTTCAGTAGCTGGGACTACAGGAGTGCAGCACCCTGCACAGTTAATTTAAATTTTTTTTTTTTTTTGTAGAGACAAGGTCTTACCATGTTGCCCAGGCTGGTCTCGAACTTCTGGGTTCAAGTAATCCTGCCACCTTGGCCTACCAAAGTGCTGGGATTACAACTGTGAGCCATGGTGACAGGCCAGGATTGTTTCTCCTATTTTGTGAATAATGACATTGGAATTTTGATAAGGATTGCATTGAAACTGTAGATCACTTTGGGTAGTATGGACATTTTCACAATTTAATTATTCTAATCCTTGAACACAAAATATCTTTCCATTTATTTGTGTTTTCTTCAATTTCTTTAATCAGTGATTTATTGTTTTTAGTATACAGGTCTTTCACCTCGTTAGTTAAGTTTGTACCTAAGTATTTTTTTTTGTTGTTGTTGCTATTGTAAATGGATTTGTTTTCTTAATTTCCTATTCAGATAGTTTGTTATCAGTGTAAAGAAATGCTACTGATGCATGATCTTACTTATATGTGGAACCTAAAAAGGTTAAACTCATAGAAGTAGAGTAGAATTATGGTTAGTCACCAGGGGCCAGGGATGGGGAGAGAAAGGGAATGGGGAGTTGCTGATCAAAGGGTACAGAGTTTCAGCTAGACAGGCAGAATAGCTTTTGAGATCTATTGCATAACATGATTACTATATTTAATAATATATTTATTTCAAAACACTTGAGAGTAATTTTCAAATGTCCCACCATAAAAAAAGTGAGGTAATAGAGACGTTAATTAGCTTTATTTAATCATTTCATGTTGTGTACATATAACAAAACATTACTTTGTACGCTGTAAGTATATACAATTATGATTTGTCAATTTAAAATAATATTAATAGGCCGGGTGCAGTGGCTCACGCCTGTAATCCCAGCACTTTGGGAGGCCAAGGTGGGCGGATCACTAGGTCAGGAGATCGAGACCATCCTGGCTAACAGTGTGAAACCCCGTCTCTACTAAAAAATAGAAAAAATTAGCCGGGTGTGGTGGCGGGCGCCTGTGGTCCCAGCTACTCGGGAGGCTGAGGCAGGAGAATGGTGAGAACCCAGGAGGCGGAGCTTGCAGTGAGCTGAGACAGGGCCACTGCACTCCAGCCTGGGCGACAGAGTGAGATTCCAACTCAAAATAAATAAATAAAATAATATTAGTAAAAAATAAAGGCAAGGCATCTAAGAATTAGGGATATTAATATACCTAATATTATGCAGCTCAGATTTGAGACTAGCTCTTTGTTTTTGTAGAGGCTAAGGGTGTATTCCAGAAATGAGAGAGAGAGACACACAGAGAGAGAGAGAGGCAGAGAGAGAGTGAGACAGAGAAATTTGGAGGATTTATGACAGTATTAAAGAGTCAAACTTATTTCTGCGCAAACATGACCTTCATGATTTCTCTGAGTTCCTATTCCTCTGGTTCCTTCTGTCCTAATCCCTCCAGGTCCGTTGTCCTCCTGTTGGTCTGCAGGACCCCACATGAGCTGTTCTGTGGCAGCAGGAACGGGCATTGATGGCTCCAGGAGCTACCTTGAGATGTGGTCTTATGTTCCAAGAGTTGGGAGTTACAAAAGCATTTCTTTAAAAAAAATCATAGTTTCTAATATAAAATATTCATTTACTTTTGCATCTGTTCTTCAAGAGCCAGATAAAAGATTAAATGAAACAAATGTTTCAACTACTTTAATGTTCATATGATCCTTGGAAGTGTCCTCAAGGAAATAAATTTTGGGAAACATTTCAGTGCACCTTTTATTTACTTATTAGTATAATGATACTCTCAGTTTTTTGATTCGCCCAAAAGAGTAATCCAAAGTGGAGGTATAATTTCTTAATCTAATACTGTGCCACAGAATCTCTCTGGAACCTAGATGGTATTTCAGAGTTGTTTTATTTAATTAATAATAGACAACAAAATATAGTATTGCCAATGGAGTAAAGGTGTTAATTCTCAAATTCTTACTCTACCTCCAAAGTAAATCTATTTTGAAATTTTTGTTCAAGAAAACCCAATTGAAAACATTGATTTTCTAAAATATGTAAAAGAATATGTGACTAAAATGTAATTTGCTGAGAAAAGCTTCTGGTATTCTTGGTGCACTGACAAAGTACTCACAGTTTTCTCTGAACATCTAAAAGTCTGTTGTATCATGCTCTGGATGAGCTTTTAGATTACAAAAAAAAAAAAATTGTTGGCTAATTGACCTATTTTAAACCATTCTTACTATGCCCGCAGCCTGAAAACCAGAGTGCTCCTCTGAAGAACTGAATTTTTATGAGGTGTTAAATCAACATTGCCAAATGGGACTTTGTGGAGTGTTCTGTAACTTCATAGTAGAGTGATGCAGGCTACTAGATCATTTGTGTATCTTTAATAGGCTACGATTAACTCTTCTTATAAGGAAATGTGTGGGTTGTCTTGCTAATGTATAAATCTTCATGAATAGGACACATTTTTATTTATATAGGACCTAAGCCAGTAATTCCTCTACATATCCATTTATATTTTATTTGTTTTGCAGACTTAAAAATGTTGGCAGGACAGATTGCATGCATGGTGTCTTGAGTAGTGATGCATTCTTGATACACTGATAAAGAAAAATGGGTAAACCAGCTTGGGTTTTCTCAACTTTTAGGGAAAGGAGAAGAATCTTATTATTACTGTACTAAATATAGTACTAATAATCTCTTAGTTGTATAGTCCTTTCCAGTTCACAGTGTAAATTTTCTCGTATTTTTTATATTGTGTGATCCTCACAGACACTCTGGGAGCTGAGTAGTGCAAGTAACACCTTTAAGTCATAGATGAAACTAGCACTCAAGAGAATTTGCTTGGAAATATAGCAAAAGTGATCTTCAAGTCCAATGTTCTAGCCAGCGCTTTCATCACAGGACTCTGATGATATGATCTCAGGAAGTCTGAAAGAACAAAGCTTTCCAAAACTTTAACTTGGGGCGTTTGGCTTCTCAGGCTCTAAACTAAGCTAGTACTTCATTTTCCCACAACTGGGAATTTAATGATAAAATTATCAATCTATTTGAAAATCTAGCCTGAGAAGAGTATAGAGGCAAAAAGAGAGTTTAGGCACTTAAGCCTTGTAAAAGTAGGTGGACATGGAGGGGAAGAGAACTTAAGCAAAGATTTTAATAATTCCCAAGTGACTTTTTAAAGGGTTTGAATTCTAAACTCATTGAAACCTCATTATAACATTGTCTTTGAGGGTCACACTTTAGAATCACCTTATTGGAGAAATCTTGACCCTCTTTGGATGAATTCCCAATATATGTAATTCAATGACTGTTATATAATACTAGCAATGGTCTAGTATCAATGGTACACTTACTTTCTCTATAAAATGGCATTGATTTTATTCCCATTGATAGTGTGTGCTAAATAAAGAGAAATAAATTCTCCTCCTCCTCCCCCTTCTTCCTTTCTTCTTTGTATATCTGTGTATATCTTACCCTTCCAAACCAAACTGTTAATTCTCAAAAATGGAGACTACATTCTGTTTATACTAGCTGTACAATAAATATTAGTTAATCTCAGTTACTTGTATAACATTTGCTGGGTGTCTTTCAGACAGTACTTACTATGTATTTCATGTTTCTATACAATTTATCTTTTGTGCAATTTAAAAATAATTTTTATAATAGTTCTAATTCCCTCTTCCATATATAGACAATCCACCTACTCAAGTAAGTTTCATGGGCATTAAATATTATGTGTATGCATACACACGACATTAAAATATATGGACTTTATTACTGTGAAGACCACTATGGTACCAGTTAATGATTAATTACTTTACTGGGTTCAAATTTTAGCCCTGAGTCATCCAAGCCATGAAATTTTAGGCAAATAACTATTGTATTCTACGGCCCAGTGTTCTCATCTGCAAAATGGTGAGGATAACTCATAAGATCGTTATGAAACTAAATGAGGCAATGCATAATACTTGACATACAGTAAATTCTCACATATTAGACATTAGTAAGGTTACTTTTAACTAAGGATATTGAGTGATGAATATACAAATGCTTGTTCAAATAAGACAATTTATGAATAATGAAATACTTGAGTGGCACTTGAATTGCTTTCACAATTGTTTTTCAATTTGAGTAAAAATGTTATAGATTTTGTTTCAAAATAAAAATAGATATTATAAAATGTTTGGAAAATGAAATTATACAACCAATTTACATTTCCATTTGCCTTTTTATTATAACCCTAAATATCAGATCCTGTTTAAAGTTAGTTTTTAAGAGGATACTGCTTCCTTGGACCTGTATAGTCCACTGGCATTTGCCTATTGTGCCATGTTCTCACTATGACACTGTGGGAGATTGTTTTTCTCATGACCACAATACCTCCCATCCCACATGTATCCTGCCTCATTTGAAATCACTTTGGGGCTGGGCACGGTGGCTTACGCCTGTAATCCCAGCACTTTGGCAGGCTGAGGTGGGAGGATCACTTGAGGTCAGGAGTTCAAGACCAGCCTGGCCAATGTGGTGAAATCCTATCTCTACTAAAAACACAAAAATTGGTGGCGTGTGCCGGTAGTCCCAGCTACTCTGGAGACTGAGGCAGGAGAATTGCTTGAACCTGGGAGACAGAGGTTGCAAAGAGCTGAAATCATACCACTGCACTCCAGCCTGGGCGACAGAGTGAGACTCTGTCAAAACAAAACAAAACAAAACAAACAAACAAAAACCAAACAAAAACAAAACACTTCAGAAGTTACCACAACTCTAAGATGCTAAATTGTGCTTTAGTACTGCTAGGAATTATTTAGCTATCAAATGTTTACCAGCCTTTAAGAGTAAAATACTTCCTTATTATGTAAAATCACTAGTTACATGGTTGAGTGGTTTCCTTCATTTGAGTGATTTCTGACAGCTGCAGCAAACAGAAGGAAAAGCTAGACAGATATGGGAGGGCTCAGACATAATACACCATATAGTAGAGATTCCTAACTTTACTTAATGATAAGGGCTTATTAAAAATACAATTACCCAGGCCCTTTCCCTGAAGAGCCTGAGCCAATAGGTCTGGAGTAGGCTTCTGAATCTCTATTTTTAACAAGTTTGTCAGGTGATTCTTCTGATCTGACCAGTTTGTAAAGAACTTCATATGAAAGTGCTTTACAACCTATGTAACTGCAAGAACAATCTCAAGGAAACACTCCTTTATTTTCCTCTTATTTTAAAAATATTGGCCGCGCGCAGTGGCTCATGCCTGTAATCCCAGCACTTTGGGAGGCTGCAGCAGGCGGATCACCTGAGGTCAGGAGTTCAAACCCGGCTGGCCAACATGGCGAAACCCTGTCTCTACTAAAAATACAAAATTAGCTGGGTGCGGTGGTGGGCACCTGTAATCCCAGTCACTCGGGAGGCTGAGGCAGGAGAATCGCTTGAACCTGGGAGGTGGAGATTGCAGTGAGCTGAGATCGGACCATTGCACTCCAGCCTAGGGACAGGGCAAGACTACATCTCAAAAAAAAAAAAAAAAAAAAAATCAATAAACAGCAGGTAAAATAACCTGTAATATAATTTCTCAGAGTCAAAATGGCTCTCAGAAATCCTTACAAAGGGGAACTATGGAATCAGACTGCCTGGGTTCAAATCCAGACTCCTCCACTACCAGTGTGATCATGGACAAGTGATTTAATTTCTTTGTGTTGTGATTTTTTTTTTTTTTAATTTGTAAGAAAGCAATGATAATATTACCTTGTAGGGCAGCTTTGAAGATTATATGAGTTAACACATGTAAAGGCTTAGATAGTCCTAGGAATTTATAGTAAGTACTCAGAAATGATAGCCATTTTTATAAATACTCTAGGAATTATTAATAGTAGTGCTCTCATCACTACTACATTGTGTCAGTGCTATGGTTTGGATGTGGTTTGTCCCCATCAAAACTCATGTTGAAATGTTATCCCCAATGTGGCAATGTTGGGATATGGGGCATAGTTGGAGGGTGTTTGGGTCATTGAGGTGGATTCCTCGTGAATAATGTCATCCTGAGGTGGTGAGTGAGTTGTTGCTCTCATGGGAATGGATTAGTTCCCAAGAGAGCAGGTCATTAGAAAGAGTGTGACTTCGTCGGTTTCTCTCTCTTGCTTCCTATCTCACCATGTGATCTCTTTGTACATGTCCATTCTCCTTCCACTTTCTGCCATGAATGGAAGCAGCATATGGAGGCCCTCATCAGATGCAGCCGCCCAATTCTGAACTTTCTAGCCAACAGAATTGTAAGCCAAATAAAGTTCTTTTCATTATAAATTACCCAGCCTCAGGTATTATGTTATAGCAGCACAAAACAGACAAAGACAGTCAGGTTGTATTTTCCAAAGAAGACAACAATGCCTCCCGTGTTCATGCACAATGTTACCTTGCCACTCCACATATTAAGATCAAGAAGAGACTTTAATTCCTCTTTCCTTGAATTTGGGTAGGCTTCTGACTGCTTTGACCCATAGAGTATGGTGAAATGGTGACTTCTGAGGCTACGTCATAAAGTGATTGATATGGTCTGGCTCTGTGTCTCCAACCAAATCTCATCTTGAATTATAATGTAAACTGTAATACCCATCTGTTAAAAAAAAGACCTTTTGGAAGGTGATTAGATCATGGGGGTGGTCCTCCCATGCTGTTCTCATGATAGTGAGTGAGTTCTCATGAGATCTGATGGTATTATAAGGGGCTTTTCCCTGCTCTCCCTGCACTTCTCTCTCCTACCCCCATGTGAAGGAAGACATGTTTGCTTCCCCTTCTGCCATAATTGTAATTTCCTGAGGCCTCCCCAGCCATGTGGAGCTGCGAGTCAATTAAACCTCTTTCCTTTTTAAATTACCCAGTCTCAGGTATGTCCTTATAGCAGTGTGAGAACAGACTAATACAGCGATGCCACTTCTACCTGTTTGCTGGAATACTCATGCTTGGAGTCCTGAATTGTCATGTAAAAATCTGTTTAGTCTGAGGCTGCTGTGCTGGGAGGATGGCAAGTTACCGGAAGAGGCCACGTGTAGGTGCTCTGGTTGGCAGTCTTAGTCTTTGATTCATCCTACCCACTCATATGAGTGGAAGAGCCTCTAAGTGATGTCAGCCTCCTGCTGTGGAGTCACTTCCAGCCTCCATGTCTTCTCAGCTGCAGTCCCAGACATCATGGAACAGATAAACCATTCCCACTAGGCTCTGTTTAAACTCCTCACCCAAGGAATCTATAAGCATAATAAAATGGTTGCTATTGTAAGCTACAAAACTTGAGGATAGTTTATTATACAGAAATAGTCATTGGAGTATCTATCTTTCCAACTTCATGAATGTATTTATCATTTCTGCCTTGTTTACTACTCAGGCTTTGTCACCTAGCACATAGCAGCTCTCAGCTACTTATGGAACAATGTAATGTGTTATATTTTAAACAATTCCTTATTGTTGGGTAAATAGTTTTTTATTATTCTCAATTATTTTACTTATCATTTAGAGTAAATATGTGGGAGTGCAATTGCTGAGTCATAGAATATTTTAAATGGTTTTGATATGAATATATTGAAACATTTTATTGCTGTCATTGCCTAACAAAAGAATCATCCAGAAAGAGCCTGTTAAACCATCAACATGTACATTGAAGAACTAATATATGCTAATTAAATGCACAGGAGTGATTTATAAACTAGAATGATGACTTTTGAATAGAATACCAATGGATTAACTTTAAAGTAGGAGGTTTGCTAACCTCATTGCTCTCTACTTGATTTCTAGGGGTCCAAGAATGCAATAAACAAGAAGTCTACAAGCTGTGTCAAATATTTCTGTAAAACTAACTTACGTGTTGTTGTATTAAGGCAAGATGTTAACAGGCACAATAAGTTTCACTTACTTTGGCTAAGCATACAAATTATCTTGTATTTATCAAACATTCTGATGTTGCAACCATAGAAATTTGGTGGCATAATTGCTGTAGCATTTACTATTAGCAGAGCCATGTATCAGATAGTTTCTGAATTGCGCACATCTATCATTTGACTGACATTTGACAGTGGGGTAGCCACAAGTAAGGGCCCAGTAGCAGTAAACAGTGCTTAGCTGCCTAAATCCTTATTTAAATCAATTGTTTATTAGCACTGACGGGTTTCAGCATATGCTACCCCAAATATGGAACCGTAGTATTTGAGAAACAGCAGAAGCAGGAAGATCTCTCTGACCTTCTCCTGCGATTCTCCCCTGAAGCAGACCATAAAATAACTCTCTGACCTTACTTTAAAGTAGGTCATAATATCCTCCTTCTAGAGGGATCCCTCCTATACCCAGAGGAAAGGAATGCCCTTATCTTTAAGGGAATACAGAGAAGAATCTGAACAAACAGGCCTTGCTAAGCACCCCCTCCCAGTGTATTACCATTAGATCATACTCTTTTGTCTTTTATTTATCCTTTTACATGACTGTCCACTCTTCATCAAACCAAAGCATAAAATATTCAGATTTTCCTGTTTTTTGGGTCTTCATTTCTGAAGGCTCCTGTGCCATGTAAACTTATATGAAATACATTTATATGTTTTTCTCCTGTTAATCTGCCTCTCATTATAGGAGTCTTAGCCACGAACCTAGCAATGAATAGAAAAAATATTACCTTTTCTATTTTATGGCCTCATAACCATATTAATGGTTTGTGTTATTTTACAATATTATGGTGAACACTTACTGACTTTTGATTTTTAGGTAAAAGTTTGAAAAATATAGATGTGTGCGGGAGGGGTTTCATTTATAATTGTTTTTATAGTGAAGAATACATTAAGTTGTTACAAACATAAAGTTTTAACAGAGGGAAATGGATTACTTTTTTTCAAGTCTGAAGTGTTAGGAAAAAACCTTTTTTTCCTCCATTCACTGAAGAGTCAGTATAATAGAGCACAAAACCATTGGGATTTGGGGTCAAAGAACAGGGGATAAATTCCAGCTTGGTGAAACTGGACAGTCCTTGGACATCTGTGAGCCTCACCTGTAAAACTAGGGTAATATTTTTAGGATTTTGTGAGGACTAAATGAGTTAATGCATAAAAGAATCAATCACAATGGATGGTATACAGGTGTCCGATAAATGTTGGTGGGATTCAAATTTATCTTTTTAGATATCTGTCTCTAGCTTTCAAAATTGGGGCATCATTTTCCCTGAATACTAGTGTAAATATAATAATCTTGATTTTTCTAGACCACCAGATAGTTCACTCTTTTGCTGATTCATAATTTTCTCCAGCTGTTGGATGAGATTGCACTTCTGTTTTTTTTTTTTTTTTTTTATAAGTAGAGACAGGATCTCACCATGTTGCCCAGGCTGGTCTGGTCTCAAACTCCTGAGCTTAAGCAGTCCGCCTGTCTTGGCCTCCTGAAGTGCTAGGATTATAGGCGTGAGCCACCACGCCCGGCCTTACACCTTTCTTAAACACTAGTTATGTTATTGATAATCAAGGAAGCACCATGTTTGAAAACCATCTCATAAGGTGAGTTACTAGACAGATGGTGAATCTTATCTGCTTTGTCTTATTTTAGTATGCATTCCAGAAGGTGGCTTTTTCCAATTTTATTCTTAACAATTTTATAATTTTATATCTTAACAAAAACATATGACATGCCATATCAGATCTTTTAGAACATGTAAATTTCTGTGCATTGATGATACCCACAACTGAAAATATAATTTAAATTGTATTATTGGAAGTCAATTTAGAATTCATTTGATTTTATTATCATTTCCATTATATTCATTAGGAAACTGAAGTTCAAATAGGTCAAAGGACTGCAGGAAAAAACAGAAGCAAGCTAGTAGTTAGTTATCTAACAAAACATTTTCATTTTATGTATTCGGAGGCCCTGATAATGGTAAAGCACATGATCATGGTAAAACGCAGAGACTAGCTCTTAGGAATCATGCCTCCTATTCCAGTCCTTTTCCCAACTGCTTCCCTCTGATTTTATAATCCAAAAGTATATTACCAAGTTAACAATAACAACTTTAGATACCTAATTGCTAATTGAGAAAAGATTCACAGGTTTAAATAAGGTCCTTATTGAGAGCACTGGACAAGATTTAGAGAGTTTATTTGCCATAAAATGAATGATGAAATTAAAACATTTCGAGGTGGAACATAAGGTAACTTTACAGTGACAAATCTTCAGGTGATTGCAGTAATCTTAATGTCCTTTGCATACTTTTCATTTTGTCTTGAGTCTTAATCCAAGCAAAGCCACCAGAATAACAAAAGAATGAAGTAAGTTCCTGGATAGATTTGAAGCTCAATTTGTCTCCTTATATGGGTAAACTGTATTAAAACTCACATCTGTCTTTGGACAACCAAAATGTAAAAATGTACACGAAATGTTGGCAAAAGTTAGGTCAGTTTATTTTCACACGCAAAAATTGATATTGTGTTGCTTACATAGGTACTGAAATCAGGTGTGTATATAGTACAGAGTTTGTACTTTTCTAGAAGTGAATAATTTCTAAAGGATTTTTTTTAGCTCCTCTAACAAAATGCTACAGTATCAGACTAACTTACAAATTGAACTTTGTCAACTTGGTAACAAGCAGGACGGAATATACTGTAAACTTTCCAAGACCTCATCCTGCTAAAATTCAACTGATTCCTTGCTTCCTTCCTTCCTTTCTCCCTTCTTCCCTCCCTCCCTCCCGCCCTCCCCTCCTTCCTTCCTTCCAAGACGAAGTCTCGCTCTGTCACCCAGGCTGGAGTTCAGTGGCACAGTCTTGGCTCACTACAACCTCTACCTTCCAGGTTCAAGCGATTCTCCTGCCTCAGCCTCCTGAGTAGCTGGAATTATGGGCAAGCACCACCACACTTGGCTAATTTTTTAATTTTTAGTAGAGATAGGGTTTCACCATGTTGGCCAGGATGGTCTCGATGTCCTGACCTTATGATCCACCCGCCTCGGCCTCCAAAAGTGCTGGGATTATAGACATGAGCCACCGTGTCTGGCCAACTGATTTCTTTAATTATTTTATATAGTTGTCACTTGGTTATAGAAATATCATAAAACTGAGGGAAACATATTAATTGTTTTACTTCAGCAGTTCTTATGAATAATTGTCCTAGCTCATGTTCTCTATTAAAAAAAAAAGTGAATGAACAGATCTCCCTTTTTTGGACAATGATTTTTTTTTTTTTTTTTTTGAGACAGAGTCTCACTCTGTTGCCCAGGCTGGAGTGCAGTGGCACAATCTCAGCCCACTGCAAGCTCTGCCTCCTGGGTTCTTGCCATTCTCCTGCCTCAGCCTTCCCAGCAGCTGGAACTACAGGCGCCTGCCATCACACCCGGCTAATTTTTTGTGTTTTTAGTAGAGACGGGGTTTCACCAAGTTAGCCAGGATGGTCTTGATCTCCTGACCTCGTGATCTGCCTGCCTTGGCTTCCCAAAGTGCTGGGATTATAGGCGCAAGCCACTGCGTCTGGCCTTTTTTTTTTTTTTTTCTTTTTTTTTGAGACGGAGTCTTGTACTGCTGCCCAGGCTGGAGTGCAGTGGCATGACCTCGGCTCACTGAAACCCCCACCTCCCCGGTTCAGGAGATTATCCTGCCTCAGCCTCCCAATTTGCTGGGATTACAGGCGCACGCTAGCATGCCTGGCTAATTTTTGTATTTTTAGTAGAGACGGAGTTTCACCACATTGGCCAGGCTCATCTTGAACTCCTGACCTCAAGTGATCCGCTTGTCTCAGCCTCCCAAAGTGCTGGGATAACAGGTGTGAGCCACCGCAACTGGCCCAGGATGCTGATTTTAACAATCAGGCTAAGACTGAGAGGGCTCTGAAATTCTGAAAGGACTGAGGTATTCTACAAAGGTGGTTAGACAGGGTTACGTATTTATTTTATTATTTATACAAAGATGCTTCTCAACTTATAATGGGGTTACATCCCAATAAATCTATCATAAGCTGAAAATATCACAAGTCGAAACGGCATTTAATACACCTAATGTCCCAAACATCATAGGTTAGCCTAGCCTATTTTAAACATGCTCAGAACACCTACAGTTGGGCAAAATCACCTAACAGAAAGCAATTTTATAATAAAGTGTTGCATAGCTCATGTAATTTATTGAATGCTGTACTGAAAGTGAAAAACAAAATGGCTGTATGAATATTTAAGTATGTTTTCTAGTGAATATTACTTTCACTCTGTTGTAAAGTAAAAAAATGGTACGTAGAGCATTCTACAAAGGTGATTAGACACTGTCAAATATTTATTCTTTGTAGTAGAAGGACTAAAAAAAAGATAAAGTGAAAAGTAAATTATTTTTCAAAGAATGTTCTTTGGTAGAGCATTGCCAAAGAACTGCCTGCAATACTGGAAATGTCGTTCAACTTTTTGAATCTGTTCCATGGCTCTCTGGGTTGACTCCCCTCATGGTTACCTATGATGTTTCTAGTTAGTTGCCTGGGGGGAAGGGGATTGTGATAAGGGAAGGGAATAGAAAATAAAAGTGCTCTTTTGGCAAAATACGGAGCTTCCATTCAATATTTTCACTCTCCATATATGAAAAGAAATAAATTGGAAGACCACCAGGAGTGATCTCAGGACATGGAAAAACAATCATTGATTGTTTTGTAATGGAAAAGCCCTATATCTTTTAAATTGTCTGGTGATTTTCTCTTTAGGTGGCCAGGTGTGGGAAACTAGACTCATCGGTGTCTATTATCCCAAGATATCATGTAATTATATACAAAGAAATCTTAGGATTTATTCATTTCTCCTGTTTAAGTCCTAAAGTATGTCTATATGATGACACCAACATGAGAAAAAGTGAGCAACAGATCTTATTTTTATTTTTAGCAATATTGTGTGAAATATCCAGCTAGATTTTCTTCAGGCTGATTATTTGGCCAGCACAGGGAGAAGGGAGAGAGAGAGAGAGGAAGGGAAAGAGGATGTGACTGCTGAAGGTAGAGATTATTCACTGGGATCTTGTGCAACATATGGTATTAGAGGCTCATTTACTCTATTCAGTTGAATCATGTAAAATTGCTGTTTTATTGGTCGAAATGGTTAAATATCAGCAATTTTGTATGCCACAACGTAGTAGGTAATGGTGAATACCTGTCCTCATCATTCATTAATTTAATAAGTATTTTTTGAGTACAACCTTATACAAAAGAATATGAAAGCTCAAAGGCTCTTCTACTCTTGTTTCTTTCCTTTTTGGTTGAATCCCACTAGTCTTTTAAAATTACTGTCAAAATTACTTTCTCTGTGAGTTAGTTTATTTTGTTTCATCATTATTATTATTTTTGTCCTGCAGAGTTCCTGATTTTTACGTGTGATTACCTTGTACATATAATTTTTCTTTCCATTTAATGAGAAAAATTACATTATAAAATTTATATATAAATTTATGAAATTTTTATCACATATTTTAGGAGCTATAAAATATTCATTTAAGTGGACAGTTTGAACTATTCCTGTATTGGGGGAGGATTAAGTGGTTGGATTACTGCCTTTGTGCATAAAGCTTTTTCTGTTATTTCAGTTTATTTCACTAGGACAGAGTCCCCAAAGTAGAATTACTTGGTCAGATGGTCTGAACATAGAAAAAATCTGTTGATACATGTCAACTGGAAATAACTATTTTTAATACTGCTTGATAGATGAAGTTTGACTCCTCATCAGTCACAGGATATGTTAAAAACTGTTTAAAATGACTTGCTAACATGGTGGTCCAAAACCATATTCAATGACAATGTCATAGTCTGTGTAAAGAAAAAGGTTTGAAGTTGCTGATATAAGGAGAACCACTAGATTTTCTCAAAGGGAATGCCTCTGAACAAGCTGATACCAAAAAGAAAGACCGAGTTCCTGATGCATACATGATTTCTTAAAATTCTGCTTGAAATTATTTTATCTTGCGGAAATGAGGAAAAGGAGACCAAGTGTCAGCCTATATTTGGGGGAATTTTCTGAAAAATAAGTTATAATTTTCACATCTTGGGAAAGAAGAAGAAGTAAAATGCAGGTTACGTTTAGATTTGGATGGTCTGTTTTGGTTTAAAATATATGATAAATCAGAGATTGCTTAGTACTGATCAAGAATATCATAAGCATAGTCAAAAATTCCTGTGTGTTCACTATAATATATGCCCCTAAGTAAGATAAAACAATTGAACTAATGCTGATTAGAGTCTGATATGGCTGATTAGACTGTGTTCCCACCCAAATCTCATCTTGAATTGTAATCCCCACGTGTGGAAGGAGGGAACTGATGTGAGGTGATTGGATCATGGGAGTGGTTTCCTTCATGCTGTTCTCCTAACAGTGAGGGCATTCTCATGAGATCTGATGGTTTAAAAGTGTCAGTTTCCCCGGAGCTCCCTCTCTCTCTCTCCCTTCCTCTTTCTCTCTCTCTCTACCATGCTGCCATGTGAAGAAGTTTCCTTGCTCCCCCTTCCCCTTCCGTCATGATTGTAAGTTTTCTGAGGCCTCCCAGTCATACAGAACTATGAGTCAATTAAATCTCTTTCCTTTATAAATTACCCAGTCTCCGATATTTCTTTACAGCAATGTGAAAATGAACTGATATGGATTCCAACTTCTCTAGGGAGGAAACTCCTCTAAGGAGGAAATATGTCAATGAGAAATAAATGCCTATATCTGATGCCATAGCATTTGGAGGGAGGGACAGTGAGAGTACACCGAGAGAGTGTGGGACCACGAAACCAGAGAGAGCATGACTGTCATATGTGCTGGCCAACTTGCTTGTCCAGATGATGCTTTGAGAACAACTTACCCTGGAAGCAAAAAGTGGAGCCCTACAATAATCAAGCTGTGGTTCAAGTGGTGTCCCTAACTAACCTTACATGGACCTCTAGCCACATCTACCAAAGGAAGCACCTGGAGCCTGGGGGTAATGTGCCTTGGGTTCAGGATAAAGCATAAGAGAAAGGACAGTTGCCAGGGCCTCTCAGAGCCACATCTGTCGGGGGCAGTAGAGTATAACACTCTGGAGTATGGACTCTGGAGCTTGGCTTAGAAACTGGGTGTCCCTGCTAACTTACTAGCTGTGTGACCTCAGATGAATTATGTAACCTCTCTGTGCCTCAGCATACTTATGTGTAAGATGAGGATAGTAACAGTCCCTACTGCAGGATGGCTATAAAGAATATGTGATTTCATTCACATTAAGTGTTTAAATGGTGTTTTGAATGTAGTTAAGTGCTGTGTATTTATTTTTTTCCCTTAGTATATTAAAATAAACATCCAGACAAGGCTACAGAAAAATGTTTAGTATATTTTGAAAATACTAAATACATTTAAAATGTTTAGCATGTTTTAAATGTGTATGTTTAACACATTCACCTTTATGTGGACCGCACTAAAAGTGACTGTACGGATAACCTCATTCAGGGATCAAGTCCAAAGTCTAAATCCAAGGTCCTTCGTGACATGAGCCATGACACATGGGCTTCCTGGTGCACCCCATGCAAGACCCTGGTGGTTATGCCATTGCTTCCCTCTGTGGTCACTACACTGATTAAGCAGATGTTTTTCCTTTTTTTAAGTAGTAGGCATTGAGAGTGCTCCACTCAGCTGAACCGTTTGTTAGACTGAGGAACAACTCTGATAAACTGTGTCTGTCTCCCTGACTTTTCCAGCTACTTCAGAGAAGCCATTTAGAGCAAGAAACATAGTGTTGAGGCTTCATGTCTGAGCTTTCCTCAGATCTCGACCGGTAAGTGGTGTGGAACATTGAACTGATGACCAGGAGAAAAGCAGTCAAATTGGGCTCACTCATGGAGAATTCATTGTTCCCCCAGTGCCCTGACACTCTGCAAGTGAATGGAAAATCAGATCACAAGAAATAATGCAGAACAAGACAGAGGGTTTCTTTTGTTTCTGTTCTGATCAGAGGAAATTGAAGAATCCAAAGTTTATCAGTACCAGCCCCACCCCTTGTTTTGGAAGGCAGGCAGAATAGCTATGCTTGAAAATATCCAATTCTGGGTTGAAAGTAGGAGATATTACAAGTCCTTCTTTGTGATCAGACATTTGAAAGAATGTTGTAAAACATGCATACCCATCCACAAGGTAAAGCACAGATCTGGAAGACCTCACATCCATGTCAGGCTTGCAAAATCTTTGTGCATTAGGAAGAGTGATGCCTGAAATATGAACTATGGGACCCTGGACATTTTTTATTTTCTAGAAACCAACCATCAAGGAAAGATGCATTATTTCATATTTGAGTCATTAATACCTAGAGTTTCAACAAGAATTGTTGGCTGGGTTGTTTATATGTGCCTATGGTAAACCTAAGACCTTTTGCTTCTCTTGACACTTCAATCTGGCAATTGTATAAGCTGTTTTCATAGCTTTTTTTCCCTTCTTGAAAAATCATTCTTCTTTGTATCTCAGTATCAGTGTCTCACAATAAAACATCTAATTACGAGATACCAAAAATATTTTTTGTTTTTCTTTAATATATATTGATATATAAAAAACATAAAATTTATAAGTAACATTGGATTTGCCTAGGTTAGATCTGTTAACAGCAAAATGAATCTTTAGACCTGAAAGATAGCATTATTTAAAAAATGACATAAGATTAAACAAAATTTTAACTCTCTGATTCCAAGGCAATTAGCTATGTGTGAAAAAAGAAACTGCAACATGCAAGTTGGAAGGATTCATTAAAATTCATAGCAAAACTCATTGGGAATGAATCAAATTGGAAAATATTGTTAAAGCTATAGCTGAACGTATGCTTGTGCCTCTAGGGGTAATTTATTTGAAATCTTTCTGTCACACATGATATACACATAGATTTTTATCTGTTCCAAGTGTACTGAAGCTTACAGAAAATATGTTAAATCTCCTCAAAAGAGACTTTCCCATTGCTCTAGAGAGTGATTTCTGCTTTTGCCTTGCATGTGCTCTGGCCAGGTAGTTCTTTCAGCTGTTGCGATTGCTCAGTTGTGTGCTGCTTTGTGTCTGACGGAGGAATAACAGAACAGCCCCAGAGATAAGAACGGGGTTGAGCAATTGGAAGATGCTGGGAAAGATTAAAGACAACTGGAGAATTCATTGGAGCAGCATGAAAAATAAATTACCTGAGTGAAGCAATGGTTAATGAAGTCCCTCTTAGAGAGCCACTAAAATTGCTGAAGGGTATTCTTAAATACTTTTAGAAGTTCTTTTTCAGTTTGTGCATGCAGTGAAATATCTTGTAACATTGCAAATGCTTTAAGTTACTCATACAGGAACAGTTTTTATTATACTTTAAAAAATAGTATTAGTATATATTCTGCCATCATGGCAAGATTCTGAATTCATTTCCTATGCCTTGCCAACAGCCTTCTGAGATACAGATTTCAGGGTAATACAAAGAAAAATTTAACGTATTGTCACAAATTATCCTTGAAGCTAATAATTATAATAAATAGACATAAATTTAAATAACTTTTTTCTATAGATTTTATTAATCTCATGAATAAGTACAACCAGCATAGTTTGTCAGCTGAGCAACAGAAAGCTTTGTCTATAAGGAAATGTAAGCAGAAATTCTGTAGGCTAGAAATATGTAACCTGAACACATTTATAGAATAATGGGATTTCTGAGACAAAGATCTTAGTCAGTATCACACATTTTAGTTTTGTTGAGGGTTACGAGAACAGAAGATGGCTGAATTTTCATGTATATGTGAGTGTGTGTATACTTTCTAGGTGTGGGGAGGAGGAATAAATAGAGTTTTAGAAAAATAAAATACTCTTTTATTTCCAACACTATGTTTCATATTAAAGTAATTTATCAAGAAACTGTAGGTTATAAATCTTTAGCTTATGACTATAGCAAGGGCCTCCACTTGAACTCAAAATATATACTCTCTGAGATTTCAACACATCCGCAAAGCTTGTCACGTGCTTGTCTGGGAGCTATTTGAAAGAAGTCCAGGAAGCCTCCTGAGAAAGAGTGAGTCATCCTCAGGCAGTTATCCTAAAGTGGAGAAAGGGCTGCAGAATGAAGGCCTAAATGAAAGCAGAAGGGCAGGTTCATGTGTGTGGTGCTCCTGTCGATCTTCTATGTGCCCTTCTTATTTTTCTTGGGGATTATGCCAGATCCTGGTGGAGAGGACTCAAAGTGAAACAAGGAAGAGAGCCTTTTCACTTTCTTAGTAAAATGTCGAAGATACCAGGGAACAGAACGAGGTAGCACTTCTGTGGCCTGGGGAGAAGAGGATGGGAGGCAACAGGGCCTTTGCACACAACTTAGCAGCAGGTGGTGTGCTGCACACAATTCCAGGGGCAGCGACCACAAGCCAAGTCACAAGTCAGCGCCCTCAGGAGGGGAATTCTCTCCACTTCAGTGGGAGAGAACTCTGGTGGAGGGGTGACATGATGAACACTTGAGACTGTGACAATTTTGGCAAGATGAAGCTTTGATGTGGTACGTGCCTTGGGGCCTGGATGGCTTGAGAAGCTGAAGTGGCTTTGGAGAGTGGATATCCTCAAACATGGTAGTAGGTATCAGGCATCCCAGTAGCTGCAGAAGGAAATAGGAAGACTGCCACGTGGGAGTTGGGAGGAGATGGATTGGGAGTTCACTGAGGATACCTGTCAGTGACTCCCCAGACCAATAGATGAGAAATTGACCTGAGGGAGAGAAGAGCACGAAACTAAAGAAGAAGCAGTGTCTCGTGTTCCCTGTGACTTGTACTCCTATATGGACCCCTCCAAGCTCATCTAGCTACTGGCAAAGTAGATGTTCCATATTATAATCACTTTATATTTCTGAAAATAAAAACCAATAACTCACTATTTGGTAATAAGAAATACAGTTGTCACTACTTATGGAAAGGCTATTAAATGTTAGGGAACCTTAGCATTTCTTTAAATGGAAGTGCGTAGATTATTAATATCATTTCTTCCCAACAGCTGATATGAGCCCAAGTCTGAAAGGGCGGTGCAGGAGTAGCCGAGACTCTCAAGGCTGCCGAGGGAGGTTCCCCTTTGTGTGGATAGTATTTCAGGCAGTAGTGTTCCTTCTGTGCATACACTTCAGCTTTGTGTGGCCATGTCTTTGTCCTAAGATTGCTTTTCAAATCAGGGACTTAACCTGCTTTCAGAGTGGATGTATGTTGTCCCTTCTCTGTAATCTATAAACCCTGTAATGATTCAGTAGGTATCATTGTGCCTGTCTGATGGATGACAAAATTGAGGCTCATAGGAGTCAAACAATTTGCTGAAGTGAGTGGCAAGTAGAGGCTGTCTTGATTTAGGCCCACATTCATGTTTCTGTACAACTAGTTACCTATATGGTTTTCTGTTAGTGCAAACTGCTGCATCCCATTGTGGGTAGGAGTAAAAGACCTTAAGAGATTGACTCCTCAGTGAAGTGAAATTGCTTCACTAAATGGAAGAATGCACCAATGGTGTTTTCTCAGAGCCAGTGAATATGATTTAGTGGAGGAATAGCTATGTAACTACATTGTAAATCTAGTTCCTCAATTTGGTGTATGTTCAAGTTGTGGTTGACTCCTTTGACTCCTCCTCATCTGTAACTTTGTATAAAAGCTATAAAGATGACATTTTGGTCCTGAGAAAGAACATGGTCTCTAACATGAGGTCTGTTTTGTTATGAAGCAAGACTGCATGGGATTTACCACAAATATGAAGAAATATGAACTCAAGTTTGGTCTCTTGCTATGTCCATCTATTAGGATAATTGCTTTTTTTCTTGATGTTGTTATATTTATATACAAACAAATGAAAAAGCTTTATGAGAATTATGCATGGGTATTGTCTCTTGTGCAAACACATCATTAACAGGAAAAGTTATGGGAAAGAAGATTGGGTAAGAACAGAAAGTGATTCATACTTGGCTTTGAAACAGCTAAAGATTTTAGTGTCCTGTCTTGTTATTTGGCTGCCACGTGTTTGATTTTTACCTTCTAATTAAATTATACTCTGAAGACCATCACTTATTCCTCATTTGCACTCTGTGCTATGCCTTAGTGTAGTGCAAGACAGAGTAAAGGGTTCATCAAATAGTTTTTTTGCATCACAATATGTATTTACAGCTAATTCCTGCTAAGGCACACATCCTAAAACCACCTCTTCTGTGTCTACTTTATTTGGTTTCCAAAGTGATCATGGGTAGTAAATGAAGTTATCCTCTCATACTGCAAGTCTCAGACCAAATGTCAGTCTTTCCAGGAAGCATTTCCAGGCTCATCCCTTAGGTAAAATGCAATCTCTCTGTGTTCTGTACATACTGAATTTGAGGCACTTATCTTTATTTTAAAAGTTATTTGACTTTGTTTTCCCTGTGGGCCTGTGAGCTCCTGCACGGTTGGGATCACATTTTTCTCTGTACCCACAGCACCTTGTCTAGGTCCTATTTACTGCATAATCAGTGCTCAATAAATGTGGGTGAGTGACAATTTTTTTGTATGTGGAAATCTACTCATTTGTATATGGAAGCACTTATTTTTAAATGGCCAAACTCCTCTGCACTAACTTGGAGTTACTAAAAGCCATTAGCTTTGATTTAAACAACATGTGAGGTAACCCCCAAGTGGTAACTGTATAAATTAAATCCAAGTTTTCAGTATGACTGTATTACTGGGATATTACATATTCACATCTCTGTCAGTGCCTTCTAGAATGGAAGGAGCTTCCAACTTCCATGTGAGGGAGACACATTCTCTGTGTGGGGGAGTGACTGAAAAAAAAATGAGAAGTCAACAGTTCTCTCCATGTTGTATAAATATGACATGATTTATTTGATTCTCATCTAAAACTGCTATGTAAAAGGCCTGTTTCTGTTTGACTTTTCTTTTTATACCTAACTTAAGTAATAAAACTACTTGAAAAACTACATTTCTCTTTCTCCCTCCTGTTCAGCCGCTGGTCTCTCAGAGTCTGTGGTTTTCTAATTCATTGTCACACCACAGCGTTTAGGGCTGAGCCTCCCTTAGTCCTAGAAATGTTGACTCTCTTCTCTTTTTTTACTTTTAAGGTAATAGAAATCTATTAATAATAGGCATATTTCATAATATAAATATTAAGATAAATAACATCTTATATAAGACATATTTGCTTATTTATAAAATTGTCTTCTAATGGATCTATTGTTGGTTCTGTGCTTAATAGTTATGAGGCATTTGATAATGATATATCATGGCTCTATTACAAAATATCTGGATGTTAACTTTGAATTGCCAAAATGGTTTTCTGAATTTGTATATGGTTCTGGCTTTTGGCCTGAAAGTCACAATATCACCATACAATTTTGATTCTTAGAATAAGTAAAATATATATTCCATATCAGATTCTAAGCATTGAGAGAAAAGATTTCTCTTTATTTATAATAAGCGAATCATCATAGTTGCTAGTGTTTTTCCGAAGCACTGCAATGGGATAAGTGCCACAGAGTTGTGTTGGTGCAGCTTTCTGTAGCAGAATTTATGAGTTACAACTCTTAATCCAAATGAAATACAATTTTTATTTGAGGTAGATCTGCAAGTGGGAGAATGACTATTAATTCTGCAATTCCAAAATAACTAATGTACTTGGTTTGAAGCCAGGTACACTGTGAGTTCTGGACTTAAGTGCTCATGTGGGAAACACAGAGGGAGACTTTAACATATGGATTCTCAGAAGAAAATGCAACTGTTCCATACAAGAAATATTGAGTTATTCTTAGTACTTTTTAATGTGTGGTTGACTATATATTTTTGAGTGGTGCCATTTTTAACACTTGGCAATTCAAGCCAAAGATCTTCATTTCCTGGGGTAATTTTAATAACTCACCCATTCATACAGCCAGTATTTAGTGAGGATTGATGGTATAGCATTGTACTTGATTTGATGAGAAATGCAAGGAAAATAGAAGCAAGATCTGCCTTCATTGAATTTATAATATTGGTAGAAAATAAAACAAATATGCTTGAACACACACACATATATACGTACACCTATGCAACAAGTAGAAATCAGAATGGAACTGTGTGTTGATGTATTTAAAATACTTCCTGACTCCCTGCTATGTTATGACATAGGCAGAGGTTTTGCAGCACCTGCCTTTTGAGGAACTAATAATCCGGTAGACATGTGAAGTGATCCCAACACAGAAGAATGTGGTAAAAATCAAAGGATAAACCAACCATCTGAGTTGTCATCAGAGCTCTGTTAACATACCTACAAGTCCTGCCTGTGAGAATGGGGGGGAAGCTTCAGAGAAGAATGGAAGTCAGAAGGACGCTCTGCAAAGAAAGTGTAAGCAAGTTGGGTTGTGTGTCCACACACACTGAGAGGGGATAAAGAAGGGAGGAGACTTGTGTGAGGTCAGAAGAGCCTTGTTTGAGGAACTGAGTTACATATTGCAAGAAGGTTGTATATTACACTGATAAATATTTACAATATTATTCAATAGATGCATGTCTCAGAGAGAGAAATGGGAGGGCCTCCCAGGCAAGAGAAACATCACAGGCGATGGTACAAGAGGTAGAAATATATACACAGAGGAGAGTAGTCCAGTTAAATGGGTCCTTTTATTAAAATGATATAAAACGAGATGAATTTAGGGATGAACAACATCTGACTGAGAGGTTGGGTTAAATGAGAAATAAATGAAAACTGTTTTAAAAATATAAAACATGTTGGGAGGCCGAGGTGGGTGGATCACGAGGTCAGGAGATCGAGACCATCCTGGCTAACACAGTGAAACCCTGTCTCTACTAAAAATACAAAAAATTAGCCGGGCGTGGTGGCGGGTGCCTGTAGTCCCAGCTACTGGGGAAGCTGAGGCAGGAGAATGGCATGAACCCAGGAGGCAGAGGTTGCAGTGAGCTGAGATCGTGCCACTGCACTCCAGCCTGGGCGACAGAGCAAGACTCTGTTTCAAAAAATAAATAAAATTATATATATATTTATATATATAAAAAACATGTGGGTGCTAGTTATTCCAGATTGAGGTAGCATAGTATATTGGTTAAAAGCACAGGCTGAATTTGAATCATGGCTTCATTGCTCTCTGGCTGTGTGACCTTGGGCAAATTATTTAACCTCTCTGTGTCTTAGTGGGCTCATCTGTAAAAAGGAAGAAGTAATAGTTTCTATGTCATAGTTTCTATATATATGTATGGCATCTATACACATATACATGTAATAAATGTAGGTGATAGAAAATTATTATGGATTCTCAAATGGGGAGATCTAATAAAATCTTATATGAGGAAGATTATCCTGGTAATGATACAGGGGAAGACTCAAATGAGGGAAATTTCTGAACACTAGAAGATGAAATGGGACAAATGTCATGGATATCTATCTGGATTAAAACAGCAGGAGCTTAGAGTAAGGTAGAGGAATACTAAGAGATTTGAATAGAAGATATGTTTCAAAGCAAGAAAGAACTGTCAGAACTTGGGGGGTGGATATGGGATGTGAGAAGTTGTAGCCAAAGATGACTCCAATGCTGAGGTTTTGAGAAGCTGGGAAAAGAGCGGTGCCATAGACAACACATGGGGGAAGTTATGCATGGATGGACCTCAAAGCATAGTAAATGAAATCGACTGCACTTAGCCTGAATTTGTTCAAATAATAATAATCATTAGGTAGAATTTCATCTTCCTTTGTGCTTTTGTGCAATTCTGTTGCCATCTGTTCTAGGAACAATTCAGAATGTCAGTGCTTTTTGAACGGAAAGCAAATTCTAAAAGTAGAGATTTCTTATTTAAAAACATGTACTTCTGAAGCATTTAATGAAACAAAGTAAGACAATGATAGGCAAGAACTTAACATTCCAACCACTTAGAATTTAACTGAATAATGTGAAAAATTATTTCAGTGGGGAATAAAAAAAAACTAATGGAACAAAACTAAAACTAGGTCAAGAAATGACCCTGAGGCAAAGTCTTAAATCTTAAAGGTCAACAGGTCAGTATACTTTAAAAACTGTAATTATACTTCTTAATTCTTCAATGGGCTTACTGTGTCATGTTAAGGTTATTCACTCCCGTATACCATAGCCCATAATGTCACTCGAGGTATCCTTATGGTTTCTTCAGGTATTAAAGAAGCTTGATATGTTTTTGTTTCATTAATCTTTTCTCAGAGGCCAGTGATGAGTTCATCTGACTCTTTTCCATCAAGTAGAACATTTTTTTCAATTAAAAACTCATCTCTACAGATGGTATTAGTATTAAGAAAGGCCTCTTGTGTCGAAAACAACAAATATTGAGATATTTCAGGAATTGTTCTATAAATCACTGGAAGTAGAATTGACTTCAAGTTTTCACGGTTTGTTGTTGCTGCTGGTGGTGGTGGTGGTGGGGTGTGTGTGTGTGTGTGTGTGTGTGTGTGTTTAAGTGAGCAAAAGTTGAGCTGATGAGAATTCGGCCCATATGGTTTATTGTTGCTAGAATGGATCAGTTTCATCCCAGTGCCTGGGCAATTTTGTTGCACATTAATGTGAAATATTGTAAATGTTTTAACCAAGCTATCAACTATGAAATACTTTATCCAAAACATTATGATTACAAAGGCGATAATAGAAACAGTTTAAACCAGGAGAGAATGCTCTGTTAAAGAGGATTAGAAAGACCATTTATTGAATAGTATGGATTTCTTCCAAGCCCCTGTGTGCAGAAAGCATGCAATGCGTGAATAATTCATCTAGAAATTCTATCGTGAAGTTGTATCAGTTTCCACAGTAAAACCTGGCCGTGGAGGAGGAAAATACATCAACATCTGTGACAAGCTCTATGAAGAGACAGTGGCAAAGCCTTTCAGGCACCAGGAGCAAAGCAAAATATAATAAATTCACTTAAGTGTCAAATTTGTGTCGGCTGAATAATGACACCATATGTCTGGGTTGCTGTGTCACCATAGGCTGCTCTGAAAAAACACATGGCTTTATAGAAATGGCTGTCAGCCCAGGGAAGAAAGCTTGCGGGGCTACTGCCTTTCTATTAAAGAAAACAGAGATTGCCCAATGAATGCAGCATCCAATGATCAGTTCAATGATTGTTGTTTTTTCTTAATATGTCAGCAGTTAGAGTGAGCCTGCTGTTTAGACTTAGACATGTATAGTTAGAAAGGCTGTCTTAGTTGCACTGTCCTTCAACTGAGTTGGGGTGAGGCTTTGAAATCCCCGACAGTGGGCCTGCTGCATGGGTGTTAATGATGTACCTTGTCTTTATAGGGTTCTCTGAGGAACTCTCCTCAGGGCACTTCATAGACACTATCTCATTACTCTTCACAGCACCCCCAGGAGGAATCCAGGACTCTGATATTATTTTCCTCCAGGGGTAACTGAGGCATAGAAAGATTATGGTCACATTAGCCCCTAGGAGGCATGATTCTGCCAACAACTCAGCATTCCTTGCTCCAGGCAGTCAGTATTCAAGCAGGCATGCAGATAGTCTTTATAGGAAGGAGGATTTGCCATGTCTCCTGGGCATTTCTCTCCTTTCTGCTGGCCTGCATAGTGCTGGCTGGGTACCTGCTTCATGGCTGCTTCACCACTCCAAAGGCGCAGTACCTGGGTTCAGCCGCCCTGTAGGTGGTCATTCCGCAGATTGTGCACTGTGATGCTGGTTCCAGAGTTTTCATACTTGCATACAGGCCCCATGGCAGGCTGATTATGTCATGTGTAACTGTTCTGAATGGGCTGGGACTCTGAAGAGCACCTGTCCGCCATGCAAAGGAATCAGTAACCCTGTCTCAGCTTCACACAGCCAGCCTTGACTGTGCCTCAGTTTTTCATCACAATTAGTCCAATGGTACTTAAAAGAGATTGTGGCAAAGACAAATCATTTGGAAGGGGTTATGTTTAACTTTAATCACAAAGGTATAGGTAAGATCTAGGAAATTGTGCAAATAGATCTATTATAGGGAAAATTACCTTCCGTATATATGAGTTGTTCATGATGGCCATCTTTCAAAGAATTTAAAAACCCTAAATTAACTTCTAAACAATTACCACTGTAAGAGTGGTTCCAACAGAATGGTGCATATCTGAATCACTTGGAGAGTTTTGTGTGTGCGCACAGGCATGCCCTCAGACATACTGAGTCATTGGATCTGGAGTAGAGCCTGCGAGTAGAGATTCTAAAACCCCAGGTGAATCTGATGTGAAGTCAATGATTCTTCAGAAGGCCGCACAGGCCCTAGTTCCTCTCCTATTAACACTGGAGAGTATAAAACATCAAGTGCAAAGTGAAACAGATAAAAAAGAATTGTGGTTTCCTGACCAGACAGAGGTGTTTTCCATTCATCGGTGTAATGTTAGGAAATGGAGAAGATCATATAAATGCAGCAGTTCAGACTGAATCTGAAAAATGGAGTTTAAGACATGTAAAAGAAGTCTAGGGCAACGATAACCAGGATATTTCTGATTGACACCTACTCCCTTATCCTAGTCCCATCTGAGTTGTTTGTGGTAATAATACCTTCCTCTGTTGGCTGTTTTAGCTTTCCTTGAAACCAGTCAAAGGACAGAGGTTATTCAGTTGAAAGATGACCACAAATTCACAGGTAAAGTCTGTTTCTCCACTCCTTTGAACCTGGACTGAGCTGGTGACTGCTTTGATTAGTAGAACACAGGGAAGTGACGCTGTGTCAGTTTTTGGTCTAAGCCTTTGAGAAGACTGGCTGCATATGCTTCTCCTCTCTTGGAACACTAGTTCTGAGGTTGCTTCCTCTTGAAACCCAGCGGCCAAGCTAATGAGCGCACGAATCACATGGAGAACTTCTTTTCAGGCATTTTGTTCAACAGTCTCAGCTAAGTTCCTGGCCAAAAGCCAATATCAATTGTCAGGCATGAAAGTGAACCATCTTGGACATTCCAGCCCAGCTGAACCCCAGATAACTGCAGCCCCAGTCAGCATCACATGGAGCAGAAGTACCACCCAGCTAAGCCCAATCAAAACAAAAAAATCACAAAAATTAACAGTACGGTTGGTGCTTTCAGCCAGTAAATATCAGGGAGGCTTTCATGCAGCAATAGATAACTAAAACAAAGGGTCAGTGTATTTCCCAGTCCATACCAGTCAGAAGGTAAAAAAAGAAATGGATCACAATTACAATTTCAAAATAGTATTTTTGGCTGTATCTTCACCTATTTTGTGGGAACTTCAGTGTCCTCATGTTCTTCCCACATAATTTCTCTAATGAGTGTCTAGAATGCATCATCTGGGAACCAGTCCTTTTGGCCACCATGTAGCACTGGCTGTTTTTAAATTTTCACTCTGATAACATCTCTGCTCCGAGGTGATGCCTGTTTTTCTCTGCTGACACTAAGGGTAGCAGCCTGATCTGTGTCTCTGAAAGCACCATTGCTCTAAATGGCCTCGATGACTGTGCTAAGCCTGTCGATGCCCCCAGATCTGTATTAAGGTGCCATCTCCATTACTCATGAGCTACTGGTGCCATTTTAGTGGCAGCTGCTGCTCTGTAAGGTCCCAGGGGGATTTTAGGAAACAGTTCATTATTGCATCTAGTGACATAAGTGCCCATATCCTTATACTTAATAAATGTTTGTTCAATTGAACTAAAGGGTTAAGTCATACTACTTGGATTCTTTATTATTTTTTGGTGGGAGGATTCAAAAGATCTAAATTAAGCAACTCTGCATAGGTGTTGCTAAAGTTGAAACATTTAGTTTACCAAGAAACTGACTAGACAAATTGTTACATAAGAGTGTCCAGCTGGGGATGTTTCTCAAACAGACTTTCCTCAGCAGGAATTAATGCTATATTTGGGTGAGCTGAAGTATTTGACTTCCTTTCTAGTCTGAACAATACAAGAAGAAGATAAAATATTTTTTTCTCTAGACTTCAAGGATAACCTTAATAACATTTCAGCCTAACAAATAGGAAAGAAGAAACAAAGACTGAAAATTCAGAGAACAGTTTTTTAAACTTTAATATACTAATTAGGTAAATGTTTGGGATTACATCTATTACACCAATATATTGGGATTATTTATGTGAAATAGTTATATGTATCCCCTTCCTTTTTGTCTGTTCTAAAGGTACTGTGTCTCCCTCCAAGATTAAAGTTGAAACAGATGGAAGGTATTTGAAGTATAGCTTCACTGGTTGAAAATACGAGGATATATACAAATTTAGGGAGATAGGAAGATGGGTGAACAAGAGGGAATACATAAACATTGAGCGAGAGGGAATCAATATGATACCATCAATTGTCTTGTGAGATTATGTTGCAGAACAGCTTCATCCCCTTGTATGTGGTTTTGGAAGATTGGAGAGAAGAAGAATGTCTATGTTTCTTGGGCTTCTGGGCATCAAGAGATTAATGAGAAAAAGAAGGGACCATTATGCCTGAAACAGAACCCTCTTTGATGTTCTCCTTTGAAAACCTAAGAGAAATAAAAGCAGAAAAGGCTTCTACTAACTGATTACTACTTCCTACAGTGATATCGTGATTGAACACTGATTAATCCTCCCCGAAAGTCATGCATTTTCACTGTCATGAAACATCTTAGAAAAATTGAAAAGTAAAAAAAAAAAATACTCTTTCCTTGCTGTTTTAACTGAAAAACAAAGTTTGGGGACCCATCTTCACAAAAGTTAAATGCTAATATTGGAGGATTATTGCTAAATATCTCTAAAAGTAATTGTTTGAGTTCCTCTGAATTATATTAAACTCAGTAATTTTCATAGTAGAGTATGAATAGGTCCCTGCTTAGTTAACTTGGCTCTTTTTCCTAATAATGAACATCTGGTTAAATTCTAATATACAAATGTGAAGGAATTCTATTTTTTGGAGTTGCAGTTCTAGGAGTGCATTTGACACTTGGAACTCTCTTTAACCTGCCAAAAGATGGTCCGATAACTTTCAAATTTTGAGACTCGCTTTGTTAGACACTCTGGCAAGAGGCCTACATTTAAGGAGTAGACCTTATGGAAGTAGAGCCCCTTAGCCAATTTGGAAGATTTTAAATTTTTGTTGGAACAATGAAGTTTATTTCTAAACTCTTTCACCACATGTTATAAATATTAAGAATGAAGGTAATGTGGGTGGTGGAGATCTTATTTTTTTTTTTGGAATGGGGATTTCAATATTGGCTGAGATGATAATAAAGTCATTCACTGAGAAACAGAACAGGAGGTTGTTCTAATTTTACATTTGCCTTATTTTTCATGAAGGAAAAAGGAATAAAAAACTTCAGCATGGTAATCAAGTTTATAGAGGCAATATTAATGGCCATAATGGGTTAGGCCAAATTACACAAGTATTTATAGTTTGAAATTTTGAGGAGGCATATCTTAGTAATTAAGAAGGCAGGATCTATGGTCATATGCCCTGGGCTTAAGCAATAGCGCTGCACTTACAAGCTGTGTGAACTTGAGGCCCATAGAAGTTAAGCAGCTTGCCCAATTTTCTCACCCTAATGCCTGCTACAGCTAGTCACAGTACTTAACTCATGAAATAGTTGTGAAGATTTCTTCTAGTTCTTGGTGCAATATCTGAGAAAAAATACCAAGTGCTCTGTAACTATCAGTTATTGCTATCATTGTTGAATAGAAGAAATTTCCCATGAACAAATTTATTCACTCAGGGACAAAAATAAAAAATAATTTATTATTATTAATAAAAAATAACTTATTTCTCCATATCTTTTAGATATTGGGAAAGGAGATGGGGAAACTGAGAGGATTTCCACAATTATACATTTGACTTTAGTAAGTTATTCCTTAAATGAAAATCTTACTTATTATCCTGAATAGGTTGGCAAATTGTCTCAACTCCTTTTATGCCACTTCTTGCGTAGATACTGGGTTAAAACACCTCTTCTATCTTGCTGGCCATGAAAGATCCTCTAGAACCCCCTTCATTTTATTATTGAACCAAAATTATTCTGTTGGGAAAGATGTTCCATCAGCACAAGGAGCATTTGTGGCTACGGAGCATCTTGCCTCTACTCTTGGCCGGTATCGTGGCAAAACGGCACACAGCAGTCAGGCATAGCAGTGCACAGTTCCACATTGGGGAGCAAGGTCAGAATATGTCACTTTCTGAAGGTGAATACAAGAAGAGAGCACACTATGAATGAGCATGTCATTTGTTCATCCACAGAACTGTCATCTGCGTATCCATGTCATCTGCTCATCCACCAGACTCCTTCTAGGTGGAGTCTAATTTGTGTGTTGCCCAAGAAGCAATTGTATTTTCCTGTTGTCATAGAGAAGATGCAGGATGTCTCCCAAATTCAGTCAAAGGCCCTGGACATTCTCCCTAAGTCCTGTTAAAGTCATTAGGGTATTTTGTAGTACTTTGTTTTTTTTTCAGGAAAAGAATGCTGTTTTCTATTCAATACATGTTGAATACATATTTAAAATGTTATTGCCTTATCATTAAGGGGTGTGACGATATATCTCAATTCTAGAAAAACACCAGGGGGCTAATTTACCACAGTGTCAGCACTGAGCAAATAACATTTCCCTCCTATCCTCTCTAAGAATTGTTTCTGGAAATGGAGTTGGGTAGTACATCCTATTAGCATTGTGTGACGCTGAACTCACCAAGCTGCCCTTTAAATATAATTTAGATTACCACATAACATTTTCTCCAGAGGAAAGAATGATCTGGTCATGCTCAAGAGCCACTCTGAGCCTTTGGGAGTTACATTTATCACTGTAAATTAATAAATTGGTATTTTAAGTCAGTTTTGTGGGTATTTGGCCAATGTCAGTCTATAAAAGCTGATCATTCTGGGTCAGTTAAAAAAACAAGCAAGATTAGAGTGTTGCATTTGCAGAGCTGGGCCTAGCTACAGTGGACCTTTCAGGATGCAGCCAACTAGGGTCAGTCTGGGACAGTCAGTACCTCTGTTTGACTTTGCGCACCTGCAGCAAGGGACTAGAAGATCATGGAGATTAAGCCTCCCTTTCTTCCACTCTCCATCTACAGAGCCAGATATTACCACATTCCCATTAGTCTAGGCAATATTCTGATTTTTCATCAATTGGCAGAGAGTGAGAAGAAAGCAGTAAGATTAACTAAGGAATTAGTGAGTGTAACAACTGAGATCCTGGGAGGTCTCCTAATCTTGGCTCCAATCATGACATCATTGGTGCAGCATCACTGAAGACACTTGACTTGGGCTATAGTTTGTTGGCCCCAATCCAATTCTATCAAAAACTGAAGATGAATGTTTATTTCTTACATCTCAAATTCTCGGCAAATATCCAGAAAAGTACATTATCCAAAAGTCATCACTCTGATGGTTTAAAATATGTTTTTCTCAATGGGGTGATACAAGACTGGCTGGTGAGGAACATGTCTTAGAGCTGCAGAAAAGTGAAATAGAATAAACATAGTCTCATATTTAAATGCATCCTCATCTCTGTGCCATTTGTTCTTCAACATTTGAATCTTCATGTAGTTACGAACACTCTTATCCTAGAAGAAATAAACTAATTACCAAATAAACTAAAAGTGAAGTTTTAATTAGACACATCCTGTTTGTTCTCATAAAATCCAAAAGAAACATCAACTGTATTTTGCCTTTCCTGTTTGACTTAACTCATTGAGAAATATGCTTAATGAAAATTCAAATATCTTTTGAAAACCAGTTTTAAATGATTAAACTTTTCTGTGCCTTAAAAGGCAGGAATAAAGCCAACCAAAACAAAACCTTGGAGTGTCAACCTTTGTTGACAGAAGCTGCCCTCTGCTTTACCTGTGGAAAATAGCAGCAAACCCTCACAGAATGTGCCCTCAGGCACCAAACCTGCAGTCTCAGAAACCACTAACAAGGTGATTTCTTTTTACTGACACTCCCTTCCCCTTTGCCAGAAGTGTAAAGAAGATGAGCTACCTCATAAACTCCCAAAGTTATGAGCTACCTTTGCTCCCCCTGAAGTCACAAGTTCTTTGTTTATCTTTTCTTTTTGAACCCTGGGAAAAGTATATCAAAGTGATTCGGCTTGCCAAAAGTTTGTGCACTTAGGAACTGGCGCTGTGACAAATGCCTGCAGAGAAGAGAAAAGATTTCTGTGTTTCTTAGTGCTATTCTCTCCCTTGAGATGTTTCCAGAGACTTGAAAGGAGGGTTGTGCCTGAAAACTGACTAAACTTGCTCGCATTAAAATTGAAAGTCAGTGTGAAGGACTCTCTGCTTCCACTCCCCGCCCAGTAACCCAGGTAACTGGGATCACTTATCATAGAAGTTAAAGCTGGAAAAGACCAGTCCAACCCCAGCTGCCCGCCCCCACCGACCCCATACCCTTTTACCTGGATAGGAGAGGATCGTTCCTGTGGTCTCCATTGTTTTAAAACATGCTTTGGGAAGAAAGAGTCCCAAATTTTATTTGGGAGTTCTCTCCGTAGATGAAAACTTAAGAAACTTGTTCTGCTAATAAGTTGAAGATTTCTTTTGGTTAGACTCATCCCATTATTTTGAGACAATTCTTGCCTCCTCTGTGCTTTGTGGTCTTAGGAAATTATTCAGTTCTCCAGTTTCTCCACATCTGAAGAGGGAAATTGTATCATCATTAAAATACTGTTTGGAAAACACTAGATTGCTGGGGCCATAGAGAGTGTTTAAATCATTCGCTCCATGACTAGTTACATGTGGCCTCAACGTTTCTTCAAAAATCTCGAGTTTTTCCAAAATCTAAAGACAGTACTTGTGGATGTTGAAGTTGGCCTGCTCTTTTGTGAAGATCCTGGGCCCAGAACCTAGGGAATACTCTGGGCCCTGTGGCCTATTCTAGACCCTAAGCTGAATGTAACTATCTGACAGAAGTCCTTGACCAAGTTGACAGAGCCAGTAACATTTTTAGGGAGCGTTACCTCCACATCCAAGGCTACTCTACCTCCAGGCTCCTCCAGGTGCAGGTGTCCTCATCCCTTCACAGAGCGTATCTTCACTCACCCATCCTGAAATTGTCCCCTTGGAAAGCATTTGCTATACCAACAAAACTGCTGAGCTATTGGCTGGGTACCCCTCCTTGTGGCCACCTCAGGGCATTTACCTATAACAGTTAATACTGCCTTTGAACTGCTTTTCTAACTTCAGAATTCCAGGTGCCTGGACAGAAATGGCAATTAGGGGACTTTTTTTTTTCTTTATGGAGACATTGAGGAGAGGAGGGCCTCTCAGAACCCTTTAAATGGCATGCCCTAGAAAATAAACAACAGACAACATCTGAGAGCCAATTGATAGATTTATTTAATTTAATCTTTATTTCTACCCCAGTTAGGCAGGTACCCTTGTTGTTCCTATTTTATGGATAAGCAAACTAAGTCTTGGGGAATTTAAGCAACTTGGTCAAGACCACATGGTTAGTAAGAGATGGAATTGTGTTTGCACTTACGTAGTCTAACTCCAATCTATGATTCTAAATCACCACGTATTCTAATAGTGGTAACAGTAGTGTAACTAATCACCCAGCAAACGTCTGTTGAGGGCATATGTACCAGGCACTGTAATAAGCCTTTCATGTGCATTATCCTGTTTAATCTTCAGAATCATCCCATGAAGTAGGTAGTTTTAATATGTCCTTTTTTGTATATACAAGGAAAATGAGGCGCAAAGAAGCAAAGGTTAAATTCATTCATGGTTATCTTATTCAAGGTGATGGTCAAGGTTACATAGCTAGTAAGTTGCAGAGCTGTGGATTCAAACCCAAGCAGACTGACTCTAGTGTCTGTGCTCTTCCTACATCCCTGCCTTTCTTGAGAGCTCTCCATCTTTATCCCCACAGAGACAGAAGTGACCCTGCCGTCATAGTGGCTATCATGACATACAGGCCTTCAGACATTACTTTAGACACTGGTCCCCTCATAATTTACCCCACAACTCCTATACCCATAAGAGGCAGCAAGATGACAAGAGCGGAGTTCCAGCCTTACCCATCAATTCCCAGTACCATCTGGCCCATCATCTCTGTGCTCTAACTCTTATTAATAATTACACATATTCCAGGTGGAACCAAATATATCTCCCTTTAGTTTGTTGTCTCCTGCTACATATGCAAAACAATGATCTGGAAGTTCACCAAATGGTTTCTTTCAAAAAGCCTTCTGAATTGACACTACTGTAGACAACGCTAAAGAGAAAGGGTGTTTTTATTAGAGAGAGAGAGGGGGGAGAGAGAGAGAGAGAGAGAGAGAGAGAGAGAGAGAGAAGAGCAGGAGATTCTAACCTGAAAATCAGCTGAGATATAGATGCTAAGTGTCTGTATCTCAAGGGACTGAGAAGCCACCCAGGAGAGCCATTGGTCTGAGGGAAGAAGGAACCAAGAAAGACATCCCTTAGTAATAAAGCTTGGCCAGTAGTTGGGAAGGTGGGATGACAATTCTGAGTACATCCTAGTATATTTAGGGTGCTATGCATAAAAATGTAAAGAACTCTTATAGTCATAGCTCTGTGACACTGCATTACTCTTAGAGACAAAAGGAGCATTATCCATTTCCCAGGCATTTAGCATTCTTGAATTATTTGTGTTCCCTTGGCCAGTGTAGTTGGTTCAGGGATGACCACACAATCCAATTGGAACCAGTCCCTGGTCTTTGGCAAAAGCAACTAGTAGGAAGAAGAGCTTATTTTCTCAGGCATTTACATCTGGAATGATACAGCCTCTGGCTGTTGGTGGCCATTTTGCCATCATAGTGTGTCTGGAATTGATGAATTCTTACATGGTCTCGCTGACTTCAAGAATGAAGCAGGGACCCTTGTAGTGAGTGTTACAGCTCTTAAAGGTGGCAAGTCTGGAGTTCCTTCTGATGTTCGCACATGTTCACAGTTTTTTCCTTCTGGTGGGTTCGTGGTCTGGCTGGTTTCAAGAGAGAAGCTGCAGACTTTTGGGGTGAGTGTTACAGCTCATGAAGGCAGCATGGACCCAAAGAGTGAACAGCAGCAAGATTTATTGTAAAGAGCAAAAGAACAAAGCTTCCACAATGTGGAAGGGGACCGAGTGGGTTGCCACTGCTGGTGGGCCAGCCTGCTTTTATTCCCTTATCTGACCCCACCCACATCCTGCTGATTGGTCCATTTTACAGAGAGCTGTTTGGTCCATTTTACAGAGAGCTGATTGGTCCATTTTGACAGAGTGCTGATTGGTGCATTTACAATCCTTTAGCTAGACACAGAGTGCTAGACAGAAAAGTTATCCAAGTCCCCACTAGGTTAGCTAGATACAGAGTACTGATTGGTGTATTTTCAAACCTTGAGCTAGACAGAGAGTACTGATTGGTGTATTTACAAACCCTGAGCTAGACACAGAGTGCTGATTGGTGCGTTTACAAACCTTTAGTTAGACACAGAGTGCTAGACAGAAAAGTTCTCCAAGTCCCCACTAGGTTAGCTAGACACAGAGTTAGCTAGATACAGAGTACTGATTAGTGTATTTACAAACCTTGAGCTAGACACAGAGTACTGATTGTTGTATCCAGAATCCCTTAGCCAGACATAAAGGTTCTCCAAGTCCCCACTAGATCTAGGAGCCCAACTGGCTTCACCTAGTGGATCCCGCACCAGGGCTGCGGACAGAGCTGCCTGCCAGTCCAGTGCTGCGCCTGCACTCCTCAGCCCTTGGGCGGTGGTTGGGACCAGGCGCCATGGAGCACAGGGCGGTGCCCCTCGGGGAGGCTCAGGCCTGGTGGGAGCCCGTAGCCATCGTGAAGAACAACAGATCTAAGGGACAGAGTTTCATAGACTATTCAGGATGTTGTAAGAAAATACCATCGACTGGGTGGCTTTATTTTAATGATTTTAATTTATTTCTCACCATTCCAGAGACTGGGAAGTCCAAGACCAAGGTGTCAAGAGATTGAGTGTCTGGTTAGAGCTCACTTCCTAAATAGCTTTTTGTTGTAACCTCACATGGTGGAAGGGACAAGAGATCTCTCTTGAGTCTCTTTTATAGAGCTCCACCCTTGTGATTATAATCACCTCCCGAAGGCCCCACATCCTAATACTATCACCTCATGGGTTGAGATTTCCACATACAAATCTGGAGGGAGCAGGGAGACAGAAACATTCAGTCCCTAGCACAGAGAGAGACATCATTTCAGTCTCTGGGTTAATATATTTTCCTGCTTAAGCCAGTTGGGTTTTGGTTTTCCACCCTTTCCCACACAAAATTTCCACAGTGGAGTTGATAGTGACAAATTGGGTCTTTTTTCAGTCAGATTTGTCAGGGAAAACCTCTCAGAGCATCTGGAAGCCTATGGAGCAAGGTGTTAATAGTGCACGATTTCTCGGGGGCAGGATTAGTAATGATTTTTTTATAATACCTTTTTTAAGAAACACTTATTTCTTTGTTAATAGGAAAATATTACATATACAATTTCAACATTTTCTAAAATTGAGAGGCAGTCCATTGATTACACTGCTTCTTTGTCTCCAGCCCCTCTGTATTCGAGCTATAAGCCGTACATTTACTCTCTAAACTCCCAGGGATAATTTGTGAGAGCTCGCAGATGTATTCTTGTACTTACACACACCTCATTTGTCTTCCTGCTATGAGGTAAGTTTAGTCTTCTTTCCTGTAACTTGGTTTAGCATCTTTTCTAACCTAATGTGTTTCCAAATTCTCTAATCTTGATAGGTCAATTCCAGAGTTATTTGTCAAATAAAATAACAAATTTATTGTGATAACTGCAAACTGGAAGATGATGATGACTAATGGTTTCCAGAGGCAAGACGGTGTTCCCCAAAGAGTCTGGGGTGAGGAGAGTACAAGTGTGTGAACAGATTTGTTTCCCTGGCATATTCACCTCCTGCTCAAACACACACTTGTACCATTCACACGAGAAGTAAAATGGGAATCTTTATTTGAAAAGTCCCTCAGGTAGGGGAGAGCCTCCACTTAAACCGAGGGTCATATTTGTCTTCTATTTGGCTGTTGTACTTCTGGGTAGGAGCAAGAATTGTGCACGTGGTTGAGAAGTGTGGGGCCCTTAAAATGACTGAATTTACTAGCTTCTCTAAATTGGCTTCCTGTATTTCATCTTGGGGAAAAAAATTCAGAGCAAGTGACCAAAAAAAAAAAAAAAAGAAAAAAACTATTTCCTGGCTTTGTGAATACCCGCAAAGGGGAAGGTTTTTAACCTTTTGAAAAATCTTTCAAACTGAAGCCTAAAGAGAATGTGTGTGTGCTCCTGTGTTGCTTTCCACAAAATAATCTACTTTTAATGTTAGTTGCGTGTGAACTAAATTCTTCTGAAGGTGCATTTTTGCATTAACCATGGATCACAAGATGAAGAATGCTAGCTATTGAAATCAAACAGGCCCATCCGACTAAAAACAAAGTTGTTTTCAATTCTAAAAAATAGAGATAGTTAGGGTTGTTTCAAATTTACTGATCAATGTATACTCACATAACGCAGATATGGGAAGAATGGGGTAGGTATTTCTCTAAATAGATATATGTGTATCTTTTACATTGTGTCTTCTTTTGTGAGTCATTCATACACTATTTGGTAGTTGTACTCTATTAACAAAAACACTAATAATATTTTGCTTCCAAGATTTTTGGTAACTTCATAACATATTCTATTATTTTCATTATACATTTTTAGATATATCTTTAGACATACAATCTTTAGAGATGAAAGTATAGAGATGAGTGTCATGAACTACCATATACCCATCACTGAGATTTAATATGTATTTGCTTAATTTTTTGAAGTACTTAAAAATCACAGATCTATAACATTTTACTCCTGAATATTAGCTTCCATGTGCATCTCTAAAATAATTCTTCTATAATAATACTACTATTGTCATCACACCTATAAAAATTAATAATACCAGTAAACATGTTATAAAGTTTTTTTTAACTTTAAGTAATAGTGAAAATATTTTATATATTGAATTTTTATGTTTATGCCCAGAATGATCTAGAAATTTATATCATTGTCAACAGACAATAGTTTTACTTTTTATATCTGGTAAAATCTTGATACCATGTATGGAATGAAACAATTCTTGTGTTCAATTTTAGAGGTTTCAGTGAAAAGCTCATTGAATGAATCTGCATTAGTTTTTTCTCCCACATTCTTTAACATAATGTTTTCTTGTTCAAAATACATGTGCTTTTGGCACCGTGAATAATCATTTATTCCTTTATGGTTTTTTTAAGGACTTGATGGCTTAGTGTGAGAACAGCTGAATCTCCTCTCAAGCCATATTCCTAGTGTATATGAGAACAGATGACATATTAAGCTGTTTCCATTCTATAGGGTTAAAGTCACTAATGTGTTAGATAGTCAAGGGAAAGAGTTGCAATGTTAGACTTTCATAGAAGGTCTCTCTAAGGACCTTTTAGAAGCCCTGTGTTTTGCAACGTCTATAGATGTGTTATAAGGACAGCTATTAAAAGGTGACCAACACTGAAGGTCATCTTGGATGCTGGGAAAGAGCTCTAGAATGTGAACAAAACTTGCCTCTCACTGGCTATATGACCTTGGCCAGCCAACTGAGGCTTCTCTAAACCTCAGTTGTTCAATCTGTTAAATGGAACAAATCACAAAGTTATTAAATAACTTTTAAATAAGATATAAAAAATTGAATAAGATATAAGAAAAAAAAGCATTTTGAGAAGTTATGGATACTCTCTATTGACAAAACATAGGGGGTGTGATGTGGACTGAATTGTGTTCCCCAAAATTTCATACATTGGAGTCCTAACCCCCACTGTGTCTGCATTTGGAGACAGGAATTTTAGCAGGTAGTTAAGGTTAAGTGAGGTAAGAGTGGGGTTCTAATCTGACAGGATTGTTGAACTTATAAGAAGAAGAGGAAATTATTCCCTCTCTTTCTCTGAGCACGCACAGATGAAAGGCCACGTGAGGACACAATAAGATGTCAGTCACCTGCAAACCCCGAAGAGAGCCCCTACCAGATCCGGACCATGCTTACATCCTGATCTCAGACCTCCAGCTTCCTGAACTCTGAGAAAATTAATTTCTGTTGTTTAAGCCACCCAGGCTGTGGTATTTTGTTACGGCAGCCCAAGGTGACCAATACAGGGTGTAAGGTGGCTTCCTCTCTATTTCAACTAAAAGAGAATAAAGACAATAGTTTACTTTGCAGTAGGAGGAAACTAAGTTAGACATAATGCAGCATGTAGAGAAAGAATGTTGGTCTACAATGATGGTACTGAGCTTCTAATCTTGCTTCAGTCATTTGTGTGATCTTGTCTTGGGCAAGCTGTAAAATATGGAAGCCTTTGGGGCATCTTAGTTTCTCAGTTTACAAAATAAAGAGATTTCAGCGAAATGTTTTTTCAAGGTCTTACTCCTTCTCCTTGAAGGTTGTTCCATAATCATTTTTTCTCCACCTTGATTAAACAATGAAAAATGAAACACTTGAGGACTATCTAGGGTTGTGGAGGTGTGTACCTTTTAAATTATGCTGAACCTCATCTGTCTGGGATAATACATGCAATTTACCTGGGCAGTAGACCTGCTAATTTCTCTCTGGAGTTTCCTCAAGCCATCAGGTTTTCTGGTACTTGATCTTTATTTTTAATAGCTAATAGATAGAAATAATACATTTTCTGAATTCAATAGACAGTTCTAGTGATATTATTAATCCAAATAAAAGTATGCTAAACCTTACTTTACACTTTGAGAAAACTTTTTGCTTATTTTGAACTTGGCCTTGTCACAGTGATTTTTTTGGAATGTTTTATTTTTTATTTTTTAAAATTTTTTATTTTTTATTATACTTTAAATTCTAGGGTACATGTGCACAACATGCAGGTTTCTTACATATGTATACATGTGTCATGTTGGTGTGCTGCACCCTTTAACTTGTCATTTACATTAGGCATATATCCTAATGCTATCCCTCCCCTCTCCCCCAACCCCACGACAGGCCCCAGTGTGTGATGTTCCCCTTCCTGTGTCCAAGTGTTCTCATTGGTCAGTTCCCACCTATGAGTGAGAACATGCGGTATTTGGTTTTCTGTTCTTGCGATAGTTTGCTGAGAATGATGGTTTCCAGCTGCATCCATGTCCCTACAAAGGACATGAACTCATCCTTTTTTATGGCTGCATAGTATTCCATGGTGTATATGTGCCACATTTTCTTAATCCAGTCTGTCATTGATGGACATTTGGGTTGGTTCCAAGTCTTTGCTATTGTGAATAGTGCCTCAATAAACATACGTGTGCATGTGTCTTTATAGCAGCATGATTTATAATCCTTTGGGTATATACCCAGGAATGGGATGGCTGGGTCAAATGGTATTTCTAGTTCTAGATCCTTGAGGAATCGCCACACTGTCTTCCACAATGGTTGAACTAGTTTACCGTCCCACCAACAGTGTAAAAGTGTTCCTATTTCTCCACATCTTCTCCAGAACCTGTTGTTTCCTGACTTTTTAATGATTGCCATTCTAACTGGTGTGAGATGGTATCTCATTATGGTTTTGATTTGCATTTCTCTGATGGCTAGTGATGATGAGCATTTTTTCATGTGTCTGTTGGCCGCATAAATGTCTTCTTTTGAGACGTGTCTGTTCATATCCTTTGCCCACTTTTTGATGGGGTTGTTTGTTTTTTTCTTGTAAATTTGTTTGAGTTCTTTGTAGGTTCTGGATATTAGCCCTTTGTCAGATGAGTAGATTGCAAAAATTTTATCCCATTCTGTAGTTTGCTTGTTCACTCTGATGGCAGTTTATTTTGCTGTGCAGAAGCTCTTTAGTTTAATTAGATCCCATTTGTCAATTTTGGCTTTTGTTGCCATTACTTTTGGTGTTTTAGACATGAAGTCCTTGCCCATGCCTATGTCCTGAATGGTATTGCCTAGGTTTTCTTCTAGGCTTTTATAGTTTTAGGTCTAACATTTAAGTCTCTAATCCATCTTGAATTAATTTTTGTATAAAGTATAAGGAAGGGATCTGGTTTCAGCTTTCTATGTAAGTCTAGCCAGTTTTCCCAGCACCATTTATCAGATAGGGAATCCTTTCCCCATTTCTTGTTTTTGTTTGCCAAAGATCAGATGGCTGTAGATGTGTGGTATTATTTCTGAGGGCTCTGTTCTGTTCCATTGGTCTATACCTGTGTTTTGGTACCAGTACCATGCTGTTTTGGTTACTGTAGCCTTATAGTGTAGTTTGAAGTCAGGTAGCGTGATGCCTCCAGCTTTGTTCTTGTTGCTTAGGATAGTCTTGGCAATGCAGGCTCTTTTTTGGTTCCATATGAATTTTAAAGTAGTTTTTTCCAATTCTTTGAAGAAAGTCATTGGTAGCTTAATGGGGATGACATTGAATCTATAAATTACCTTGGGCAGTATGGCCATTTTCACGATATTGATTCTTCCTATCCATGAGCATAGAATGTTCTTCCATTTGTTTGTGTCATCTTTTATTTCCTTGAGCAGTGGTTTGTAGTTCTCCTTGAAGAGGTCCTTCACATCCCTTGTAAGTTGGTTTCCTAGGTATTTTATTCTATTTAAGCAATTGTGAATGGGAGTTCACTCATGATTTGGCTCTCTGTTTGTCTATTATTGGTGTATAAGAATGCTTGTGATTTTCACGCATTGATTTTGTATCCTGAGACTTTGCTGAAGTTGCTTATCAGCTTAAGGAGATTTTGGGCTGAGACAATGGGGTTTTCTAAATATACAATCATGTCATCTGCAAACAGGGACAATTTGACTTCCTCATTTCCTAATTGAATACCCTTTATTTCTTTCTCCTGCCTGATTGCCCTGGCCAGAACTTTCAACACTACATTGAATAGAAGTGGTGAGAGAGGGCATCCCTGTCTTGTTCCAGTTTTCAAAGGGAATTTTTCCAGTTTTTGCCCATTCAGTATGATATTGGCTGTAGGTTTGTCATAAATAGCTCTTATTATTTTGAGATACATTCCATCAATATCGCATTTATTGAGAGTTTTTAGCATAAAGGGCTGTTGAATTTTGTCAAAGGACGTTTCTGCATATATTGAGATAATCGTGGTTTTCGTCTTTGGTTGTGTTTGTATGCTGGATTATGTTTACTGATTTGTATATATTGAACCAGCCTTGCATCCCTGGGATGAATCCCACTTGATCATAGTGGATAAGCTTTTTGATGTGCTGCTGGATTCGGTTTGCCAACATTTTATTGAGGATTTTTGCACTGATGTTCATCAGGGATATTGGTCTAAAATTCTCTTGTTTTGTTTTGTCTCTGCCAGGCTTTCGTATCAGGATGATGCTGGCATTATAAAATGAGTTAGGGAGGATTCTCTCTTTTTCTATCGGTTGGAATAGTTTCAGAAGGAATGGTACCAGCTTCTCCTTGTACCTCTGGTAGAATTTGGCTCTGAATCCATCTGGTCCTGGACTTTTTTTGGTAGATAGGCTATTAATTGTTTCCTCAATTTCAGAGCTATTATTGGTCTATTCAGGGATTCACATTCTTCCTGGTTTAGTCTTGGGAGAGTGTATGTGTCCAGAAATTTATCCATTTCTTCTAAGTTTTCTAGTTTATTTGCATGGAGGTGTTTATAGTATTCTCTGATGGTAGTTTGTATTTCTGTGGGATTGGTGGTGACATCTCCTTTATCATTTTTTATTGCATCTATTTGATTCCTCTCTCTTTTCTTCTTTATTAGTCTTCTTAGTGGTCTATCAATTCTGTTGTTCTTTTCAAAAAACCAGCTCCTGGATTCATTGATTTTTTGAAGGGGTTTTTGGGTCTCTACTTCCTTCAGTTCTGCTTTGATCTTAGTTATTTCTTGCCTTCTGCTAGCTTTTGAATGTGTTTGCTCTTGTTTCTCTAGTTCTTTTAATTGTGATGTTAGGGTGTCAATTTTAGATCTTTCCTGCTTTCTCTTGTGAGCATTTAGTGCTATAAATTTCCCTCTACACACTGCTTTACATGTGTACCAGAGATTCTCGTATGTTGTATCATTGTTCTCATTGGTTTCTAAGAACATCTTTATTTCTGCCTTCATTTTGTTATGTCCCCAGTAGTCATTCAGGAGCAGGTTGTTCAGTTTCCATGTAGTTGAGCGGTTTTGATTGAGTTTCTTAGTTCTGAGTTCTAGTTTGATTGCACTGTGGTCTGAGAGACAGTTTTTTATAATTTCTGTTCTTTTACATTTGCTGAGGAGTGCTTTACTTCCAACTATGTGGTCAATTTTTGAATAAGTGAGATGTGGTGCTGAGAAGAATGTATATTCTGTTGATTTGGGGTGGAGAGTTCTGTAGATGTCTATTACATCTGCTTGGTACAGAGCTGAGTTCGATTCTTGGATATCCATGCTAACTTTCTGTCTCCTTGTCTAATGTTGACAGTGGAGTGTTGAAGTCTCCCATTATTATTGTGGGAGATTCTAAGTCTCTTTGTAAGTCTCTAAGGACTTGCTTTATGAATCTGGGTGCTCCTGTATTGGATGCATGTTTATTTAGGATAGTTAGCTCTTCTTGTTGAATTGGTCCCTTTACCATTATGTAATGCCCTTCTTTGTCTCTTTTGATCTTTATTGGTGTAAAGTCCGTCTTATGAGAGACTAGGATTGCAACCCCTGCCTTTTTTGTTTTCCATTTGCTTGGAAGATCTTCCTCCATCCCTTTATTTTGAGCCTATGTGTGTCTCTGCATGTGAGATGGGTCTCCTGAATACAGCACACTGGTGGGTCTTGACTCTTTATCCAGTTTTCCAGTCTGTGTCTTTTAATTGGGGCATTTAGCCCATTTACATTAAAGGTTAATATTGTTATGTGTGAATTTGATACTGTCGTTATGATACTAGCTGGTTATTTTGCTCGTTTGTTGATGCAATTTCTTCCTAGCATCGATTGGTCTTTATATTTTGGCATGTTTTTGCAGTGACTGGTACTGGTTGTTCCTTTCCATGATTAGTGCTTCCTTTAGGAGCTCTTGTAGGGCAGACCTCGTGGTGACAAAATCTCTCAGCATTTGCTTGTCTGTAAAGGATTTTATTTCTCCTTCACTTATGAAGCTTAGTTTGGCTGGATATTAAATTCTGGGTTGAAAATTCTTTCCTTTAAGAATGTTAAGTATTGGCCCCCACTCTCTTCTGGCTTGTAGAGTTTCTGCTGAGAGATCTGCTGTTAGTCTGATGGGCTTCCCTTTGTGGGTAACCTGACGTTTCTCTCTGACTTCCCTTAACATTTTTTCCTTCATTTCAACTTTGGTGAATCTGACAATTATGTGTCTTGGAGTTGCTCTTCTCAAGGAGTATCTTTGTGGCGTTCTCTGTATTTCCTGAATTTGAAAGTTGGCCTACCTTGCTATGTTGGGTAAGTTCTCCTGGATAACATCCTGAAGATGTTTTCCAACTTGGTTCCATTCTCCCTGTCACTTTCAGGTACACCAATCAGACATGGATTTGGTCTTTTCACATAGTCCCATATTTCTTGGAGGCTTTGTTCATTTCTTTTTACTCTTTATTCTCTAAACTTCTCTTCTCGCTTCATTTCATTCATTTGATCTTCAATCACTGATACCCTTTCTTCCAGTTGATCGAATCAGTTACTGAATCTTGTGCATTCGTCACATAGTTCTCGTGCCATGGGTTTCAGCTCCATGAGGTCATTTAAGGACTTCTCTACATTGGTTATTGTAGTTAGCCATTTGTCTAATCTTTTTTCAAGGTATTTAGCTTCTTTGCCATGAGTTCAAACTTCCTCCTTTAGCTCTGAGAAGTTTGATCATCTGAAGCCTTCTTCTCTCAACTCATCAAAGTCATTCTCCATCCAGCTTTGCTCCGTTGCTGGCGAGGAGCTGTGTTCCTTTGTTGGGGAGAGGCACTCTGATTTTTAGAATTTTCAGCTTTTCTGCTCTGCTTTTTCCCCATCTTTGTGGTTTTATCTACCTTTGGTCTTTGTTGATGGTGATGTACAGATGGGGTTTTGGTACGGATGTCCTTTCTGTTTGTTAGTTTTCCTTGTAACAATCAGGACCCTCAGCTGAAGGTCTGTTGGAGTTTGCTGGAGGTCCACTCCAGACCCCGTTTGCCTGGGTGTCAGCAGCAGAGGCTGCAGAAGAGTGAATATTGCTGAACAGCAAATGTTGCTGCCTGATCGTTCCTCTGGCAGCTTCATCTCAGAGGGGTACCCAGCCATGTGAGGTGTCAATCCGCCCCTACTGGGGGGTGCCTCCCAGTTAGGCTACTCAGGGGTCAGGGACCCACTGAGGAAGCAGTCTGTCCCTTCTCAGATTTCAAACTCCATGCTAGGAGAACCCACTACTCTCTTTAAAGCTGTCAGAAAGGGACATTTAAATCTGCACCTGTTTCTGGTGCCTTTTGTTGGGTCATGCCCTGTCCCCAGTGGTGGAGTCTACAGAGACAAGCAGGCCTCCTTGAGCTGCGGTGGACTCCACCCAGTTCAATCTTCCTGGCTGCTTTGTTTACCTACTCAAGCCTCAACAATGGCAGGTGCCCCTCCCCCAGTCTTGCTGCCACCTTGCAGTTTGATCTCAGACTGCTGTGCTAACAATGAGGGAGGCTCCATGGGCGTGGGACCCTCCAAGTCAGGCATGGGGTATAATCTCCTGCTGGTCCGTTTGCTAAGACCCTTGGAAAAGTGCAGTATTAGGGTGGGAGTGACCCAATTTTCTAGGTGCTGTATGTCATGGTGTCACTTGACTAGGAAAGGGAATTCCCTTACCCCTTGTGCTTCCCAGGTGAGGTGATGCCTCACCCTGCTTCAGCTCTTGCTCAGTGGGCTGCACCCACTGACTTTCACCCACTGTCTGACACGCACCAGTGAGGTGAACCTGGTAACTCAGTTGGAAATGCAGAAATCACCCATTTTCTGGGTTGTATATGCTGGGAGCTGTAGCCTGGAGCTGTTCCTTTTTGGCCATCTTGGAACTGCCCCCCTCACAGTGATTTTGAATGCACACATATGCATGCACACACCAACCCCTCTCCCCAGCACACACCATAGTGGATTCAGTGGTGACCCCTCCAAAGATATTTTCGCTGGGAAGTTGTGAATGTGATCTTATTGGGAATATGGTCTTTGCCAATGTAATTAAGAATCTTGAGATGAGATTATCCTAGATTATCCAGGTGAGCCCTAAATCCAGTGGTATGTCTTGTAAGAGACAGAAGAGAAGACACTGAAGGACAGAGGGCTATGTGAAGACAGAGGCAATGATTGAAGTGATACCACCACAAGAAGCTGGAAGAGGCCAACAAACAGTTCTCCTCTGGATCCTTTAGAGGAAGTGCAGCCCTTCTAACATCTTGATTTCAGATATCAGGCCTCTAGAACAGTGAGCAAATAAATTTCTATTGCAAGCCGTACAGTTTGTGGTAGTTTGTTTTGATCACTCTACGAAACTAATATACATATTCTTTTTTTTCTATGCTTTCATTATATACCATTTCCCATCTGATGCATTAACTAGATTTAAATGATTTTGCAGCTTACAGAAAGGCAAGCGTGGTTCTATGAGTAAACACGTAAGCTATGAATGCTTCTGGCATTGAAGGGTGATAGTTACCAGCATGCCAATATGCTTTTGCTTGTTTGGTTAGTGTGAGGAGTCTGCTGGGTAGATAGGGTTTTACCCTGTTTTAAAAGATGCTAGAACAGTGGTAATGTGTCTGGAATTGGTGGGTTCCTGGTCTCGTTGACTTCAAGAATGAAGTCGTGAACCCATGCAGTGACTGTTACAGTTCTTAAAGATGGTGTGTCTGGAGTCTGTTCCTTCAGATGTTCAGATGTATCTGCAGTTTCTTTCTTCTGGTGGGTTCGTGGTCTCGCTGACTTCAGGAGTGAAGGGGCAGACCTTAGCGGTGAGTGTTACAGCTTATAAAGGTGGCTTGGACCCAAAGAGTGAGGAGCAGCAAGATTTATTGTAAAGAGCAAAACAACAAAGCTCCCACAGTGTCAAAGGGGACCCGAGCCTGTTGCCACCACTGGGTCCCGCAGTCTGCTTTTCTTCCCTTATCTAACCCCACCCACATCCTGCTGATTGGTCCATTTTACAGAGAGCTGATTGGTCCATTTACAGAATGCTGATTGGGGTATTTTACAGAGAGCTGATTGGTCCGTTTTGACAGGGTGCTGATTGGTGCATTTACAATCCCTGAGGTAGACACAGAGTGCTGATTGGTACATTTGCAATCCTCTAGCTAGACATGAAAGTTCTCCAAGTCCTCACTAGATTAGCTAGATACAGAGCACTGATTGGTGTGTTCACAAACCTTGAACAAGACACAGAGTGCTGATTGGTGCATTTACAATCCTCTAGCTAGAAGTAAAGGTTCTCCAAGTCCCCACCAGATTAGCTAGATACAGAGTGCTGATTGGTGCATTTACAGTCCTTTAGCTAGAAACAGAGTGCTAGACAGAAAAGTTATCCAAGTCCCCACTAGGTTAGCTAGATACAGAGTACTGATTGGTGCATTTACAAACCTTGAGCTAGATACAAGGTGCTGATTGGTGTATTTACAATCCCTTAGCTAGACATAGAGGTTCTCCAAGTCCCCACTAGGCTCAGGAGCCCAGCTGGCTTCACCTAGTGGATCCCACACCTGGGCTGCAGGTGGAGCTGCCCGCCAGTCCCATGTAGTGCGACCACACTCCTTAGCCCTTGGGTGGTCGATGGGACTAAGCGCCACACCCTGTGCTTGTTGGAGAGGCTTGGGCCGTGCAGGAGCCCAGGGCGGGGGTTGGGGGAGGCTCAGGCATGGAGGGCTGCAGGTCCTGAGCTCTGCCCCACTGGGAGGCAGCTGAGGCCCTGCGAGATTGAGCGCAGCGGTAGCAGGCCGGCACTGCTGGGGGACCCAGCACACCCTCTGCAACTGCCGCCCCAGGTGCTAAGCCCCTCACTGCCCAGGGCCAGTGGCGCCGGCCAGCTGCTCCGAGTGTGGGCCCGCCAAGCCCATGCCCACCCGGACCTCGTGCTGGCCTGCAAGTGCTGCGTGCAGCCCCGGTTCCCGCCCGCGTCTCTCCCTCCATACCTCCCCGTAAGCAGAGGGTGCCGGCTCCGGCCTCGGCCAGCCCAGAGGGGGCTCCCACAGTGCCGCCAGAGTGGACGCTGAGGTGGAGGAGGCGCTGAGAGTGAGGGCTGCTAGCATGTTGTCACCTCTCAGTAATGTTGAGTTGGAAAAGAACTTTTAGTGTAAACAGGACTTTCTAACCTCAGAACTATTGGCATTTGGGCAGGATAGTTCTTTATTATTGGGTGGGGGGCTGTTCTGTATAATGTTTAGAAACATTCCTGCCCTCCACTCACTGTATGCCAGTAGTATCCCTCCCACCCACCCCACACCCAGCTGTTCCAATTAGAAATGTCCACCAGGCACGGTGGCTCACACCTGTAATCCCAGCACTTTGGGAGGCCAACGTGGGTGGATCACCTGAAGTCAGGAGTTCAAGACCAGCCTGCCCAACATGGCGAAACCCTGTCTCTACTAAAAGTACAAAAGTTAGTTGGGTGTGGTGGTGGGCACCTGTAATCCCAGCTACTCAGGAGGCTGAGGCAGGAGAATCACTTGAACTGGGGAGGCAGAATTTGCAGACATTGCCAAAGGTGAGGGTGGGGGCTGGGGAAGCAGAATCACCCCCTGTTGAGAACCACTGGTTTAAAAGATGACAAAAAGTATCAGCTCTGTGATAAGGATGAAAAAGTGCCTATGAAAAATATTCAAGAGTACATCAAAATCAACAGAGGATTTTCTAAAGAAAATCATTTTCCTAACAATAATAAATTATTCTTACTTAACCCTAAATAAAAGTGGATCTATATGAGAAGAGATCTGTCATATTCATGACCATTGCCCTGGAAAGTTTTAATATCAAAGAAGATCATCCTGTGATGGAAGAGACATCTTCTTATATATGTACATATATGTGTACACATATATACACACATATATGCATACATGCATGTATATTATGTACACGTATATGCACATATGCATATGTTTATGGCATGATATATGCATGTGTATATGTTAATGTTTAAATGCTTATTAATAAAGAGGGTTACAGGGTTTAATATAATTCATTGTCTTGTAATTCTGATGTTTTATGGCATAATGAGAAATTTCTAAAGATTATGAAGTGGATTAAAGGCTTTGAGAAAGCTTTTTTTTAAAAAAATCAGAAAGGACCACAAGTTGCTTGCTATAAGTGGACCTAACTGAAACAATGGTGTTGCTATTATTGCTCAAAAGGCCTGCATTTCTCTCACAAATCTAAGATTCACCCAGCTAATATGAAAACAGAATTCTGTTCTTTCATTTGTTCTCTACAAAGTGCTTATTACCTATGTGGAACCTTGTGATCTTCCCCATGCAATTCTGTGAGTCACACAGCTGAGAAACCCTCGATTTGCTTACACACACTGTTGCCTAATGTATTTTGTAAGGCATGTATAATTACAATCTATCTTTCGAAAGATATGTTTGTGGTAAGTTTGGAATCCTTCTAGAAAAATGTTCACATGCAAGAAAAAAGTTTCCTTTGAGAATATTTCAATTCTTCTTTAACTAGAGAAATATTTATTTGCCTTTACCTTTAAAATATCCACTTGAGAGAATGCAGACAGTCTGAAAGTTGCTGAGGCCTGCTTCCTGGCTTGGGAATTGGACTAAACTGGCTGACCCAGCAGCTAGCGCACATGGCATTGGAACAGCACCACTTCCCAGAGTCAGCAGGAATCATGAGATAAGCTCTGGAAACAAATCCAGAATTTTTGTGGAGAAAATCCTGTGGTCCCATGAAGCAAGTGAACTCGTAGGGAGGATCTTTTTGAAATTAAAGTTCATGGATCATAAATGTTTCGAAGATGGTCTGCAGTTGTGAAAAGTACTCTTTAGGTTTTAATTTGACAAACAAAAATTATCATGGTGATGAAGAATGACATTGGGCCAACAGGCAGCAAAAGAATTTTTTACACAGGGTTATTTTCCTTTTGAGAGAAAAATATTTTTGGCAGTTAGATAATTTCTTTTCTGCTAATAGCACATTCTAATTTTTTTGGAGTTATTAGCAGACTACTTGTGGTGGGGCAATGCAGTCATATAGGCTGTGGCCCCGTTTGGAACCATCTCACATATGAGTAGTTTGGGAAATAACTCTGTTGCCTGAAATAATTTGTAAGAGGCCCTATTCTGGCTACAGAAAGCACTAAAAAGCTTTTGAAGAAAAGGCACCTGCTCTTGGCCAACTGCCTGAGGAAACATAGTGCAGCTCCTTTGAGGCCAGCTTACTGCTGCTGTGTGGATGTTGATCTCATGGGCTAGGATTTTCCACAGCTAAATGGTACAAAAACTTGTTCCTTACCACCCCTACTTTTGCTTGTACAAGTGCTGGGTTTTGCCCACATAAGCAACTCCAAACCCAAAATGTAAGTCTCATTTGTGGTTACTAGAATGGGACCTGATGGAAAATTTGAGCGTAAGTACGTAAAAGTCATATGAAAAAAGAATCCTCTGGTACAGAAATCAGAAAATAATTCAACAAAATATGTTGTGTAACCAACACTTGCTTCCCTAACTTCCATGGCAGCCTGCCATGGTACATTTAAAAAGAGTATTAGTGACAACCACCATCACCATTGCTACCACCTTCTAGTCTGAATCCCTGCAGCAGCATGGCTGGAATCTCCATCCTTCCCTTCTGCCAGGGTCTTAAGGGAGTCCCTTACCCTCCTCCCCACCTTGAATGCTCTCCTCACATAGCGTGAGGCCAGTCTTGGCCTAGTCATCTCATCTCTGTGTTTCTTGTCTCATTTCAGCTACAGAGGCTACTTTCGCTAATGTTGGGGCAGGGCCCCTTCTCAACTCAGTGTTATAAACTTTTAGGAGCCTTCTAAAGCAGGATGACCTTCTTTTTCCTAGTGAGAGCACCATCAGAACCCTCAAAGCCCTCCTTCTACTCCAAAGTTATACAATAATTACAGTAGTGGTGAAAATTTTAAAAAATAATTAAATGGATCTTCCTTGACATAAACAAGTGCTGTTTCTCGATCTTATAAACACGGCACATGAAATAATCTTTAGAAAACTTTGCTATTTTTACCAAACTCAACAAGTAAAAAGCAAAAGCGTCTGTTGATAATACAAACACCACACACTCTGACTCCCAACCTGGAGACTTTTCTGGAAATTCTGAAGCGTGTTTCTTTCAGGGAGGCTGGTGTTTGGTTTGCTTTTTCAGCTTCTTGCAAGCTATTCTCTGAGGGAACTTGTAAAAGATCTCCTGGGAGCTAGGTTATTGGACAATAAGAGTGCCCCCTAACACCTCCATACATAGTTAGTGGTAGATCTGGAATTCAAACCCAGGGCTGTCAGACCACGTCTGTGCTACATTTGTTTCCAAAGTCTCCCTCCACCTAACCTGCATATGTCACTGTGCTCCATTTGGAGAAGAGAATGTAGCTGGTTTTCACTGTTGCTTGCCTTCCTTTCTTTCTTTTCCTCTGAATTTTGAAATAAGAGATGCTTTGGGGACTCTTAAGAGGCTGTAGGGTTAAGTTATGTAAAGCATGGGCTCTGGAGGCTGACTCCCTGCCTTCAAATCTTCACCTTCCACCATGACCTGGGCAGGTGACTTAATCCCTTTTGGAGAAGGGTGGAATCTACTTTATCGCTGTTGTGAGACTAAAATAGTTTGTTTATAGTTTATTCAATAAAACACTGAGCACAATCTATTCTTTGTTTGAATATATTTTTTATTTTTTTGTCATGGTAAAATATACATACTATGGTTTGAACGTGTTCCCCAAAGTTCATATCTTGGAAATTTAATCCCCAGTGTAACAGTGTTGAGAGGTGGGCCTTTAAGAAGTGATGAGGACATGAGGGCTCTGCCCTCATGCGTAAATTGATTATCTTGGGAGTGGGTTTGTTGTAAAGGTGATTTTGGTCCACTCTTGCTTTCTTGCTCTCTTGCCCTTCTGCCATGGGATGATGCAGGAAGAAGGCCCCCACCAGACATGCCCCCTACTCCCCGATCTCAGCCTCCAGAAGCATGAGCCAAATAAGTTTCTATTCATTATAAATTACTCAGTCTCAGGGATTCTAACAGCATAAAAGAGACTAAGACAATGCATAACATAAACTTTATTATTTTCACCTTTTTAAAATGTACTGTTCAGTGGTATTAAGTACTATCATATATATTTTAATTCTTTCTGCCAATGATGGACATTAAGGTGGTTTCCCATTTTTAAAAAATTTATTTTATTGTGGTAAAAACACTTAACATGAGATCTTGCCTTTGAACACATTTTAAAGAGTATAATGCATTATTGTTGACTATAGGTACAATGTTGTTCAAAAGCTTGTAGAGCTTATTTATCTTGCTTAACTGAAACTTTATGCCCATTGACTGGTAAGTCCCAATATGTCCCTCTCCTGGCAACCAACATTTCATTCTTTGATTGTATGGATTTGACTATTTTAGATACCTAATGTAAGTGTAATCGTGTAGTATTATCTTTCCGTGGCTGGTTTATTTCACTTAGTTTAAGGTCCTCAAGGTTCATCCAAGTTATCGCATATTGCAGAATTTTCTTCTTTTTATATGGCCAAATAGCATTTTATTGTGTGTGTGTGTATATATAATCAATCTATATATTATATATAATATATTATATATGTGAAATATATATATATGTGTGTATATATATGTGGGTGTGTGTGTGTGTATATATATCTCCCCAATCCTTCGGGAAAAGTGACCTTTTAACAGAAGCCTATTTATTATCAGATTATGCTTTATTCACCAATTCAAAATTATCTTAAAAGTTTCAAGTAGGTTATCAGAATATAATATGTATTATATATTACATATAATATAATATGTTACATATAAAATATATATTACATATAAAATAATATAATATGTATTATATATTACATATAATATATAATATAAAATTATAGATAATATATTATATTATATACTATATGTAATATATAATTATATATTATTATATATAATATAATAATACATAATATATTATATAGATTATATTATATATAACATATAATATATTATATGTAATATGTATTATATTATATATAATTTTATTTTATATTATATATAATTATACATATGTATATTTTATATAATATAATTATATATTACATAATGCATTATATATAATATATAGTATGTATTAATAATACATAATTATAGATTATATATAATATATTATATATTAATATATACTGTATAATATTATTATATTATATTATGTTATATAAAATATATAATATAATTATGCATATTATATAATATGCATTTATATATAATATATAAATATAACATACATAATATAGAGTATATAATTTATATATAATAAAATATAATATATAATTATATGTAATATATAATATATTTTTACATATTATATATTACATATAATATAATATATTACATATAATTATATATAATAGGTTATATATGATATATTTATATTTATTATATATAATATAAATTATATTTTTATTATATATAATAATAAATATAAATATATAAAAATATATATAATATTTATCATATATTAATATTATTTATGTATTTTTTCACATTTTCTTTACCCATTTATTCACTAATAGACATTTAAGGTTATTTCCATATTCTGGCTATTGTGAATAGTGCTGCAATGAACACAGGAGTGCTAATATTCCTTTGAGCTTCTTATTTCAATTCTTTTGAGTAAGTACCCAGAAGTGGAATTGCTGAATCATATGGTAGCTCTATTTTTAATTTTTTGAGGAATCTCCACACTGTTTTCCACAATGGCTATACTAATTTACATTCCCACCAACTCCGTACAAGTGTCCCTTTTCTCTACATCCTCTGTAACTCTTGTTGTCTTTTACTTTTTGATAGTAGCCATCCTAACAGGTATGAGATATCTATTGTGGTTTTGGTTTGTATTTTCCTGATGATTAGTGACATTAAGCATTTTTTCATATACTTATTGATCACTTTTTTTATGTCTTCTTTGGATCAATGTCTATTCAAGTTCTTAACCCATCATTTATTTGGGTTATTAGTCTTCTTTTATTTTTTTTCCTGCTATTGAGTTGTACGTTTCTTATAAATTTAGACATTAACCCCTTATCAGATATATGGTTTGCAATTATTTTCTCCCATTCCATCAGTTGCCTTTTCACTCTGTTGATTATTTCCTATATAGTTGTTTCACTCTGTTGATGTTTCTTCTGTTTTCTTCTAGGAGTTTTATAGTTTCTGGTCTCATGTTTATATCGTTAATCTACTTTGAATTGATTTTTGTGTATTTTGTAAGAAAAGAGTCCAATTTTATTCTTTTGCATGTGGAATCCAGTTTTTTCAGTACCTTCTGTTGAAGAGACTATATTTTTCTTATTATCTATTCTGGACACCCTTTTCTAAGATCAGTTGACTGTAAGTGCATGGATTTATTTCCAGACTATTCTATTCCATTGGTCTATGTGTTTGTTCTTATACTAGTTCCACAATGTTTTGGTTATTATAGCTTTGTAATACATTTTGAAATCAGGAAATGTGGTGATTTTAGCTTTAGTCTTATTTTACAAGATTAATTTGGCTATATGTAGTCTTTTGTGGTTCCATATGAATTACAGAATTGCTTTTCCCTTCTATTTTTGTAAAAAAATGTTATGGGGATTTTGATAGAGATTGTGTTAAAATTGTAGATAATTTTTGGTAGTATGGGCATTTTAATATTATTAATTCTTCCAGTCTGTAAACATAGGATGTTTTTCCATTTGTGTTTCTTCTTTAATTTCTTTGATCAATGTTCTGTGATTTTTAGTATACAAGTATTTCAGCTGCTTAACTAAGTTTATTTCTAAGTATTATATTCTTTTTTGTTGCTGTTGTAAATACAGTTGTTTTCCTATTTTTCTTTTCAGGTAGTCTGTTGTTACTGTATAGAAAAAGGAACAACTGGGCTGGGTGTGGCGTGTGCCTGCAATCCCAGGGCTTTGGGAGGCCAAGGCAGGGGGAGGAGCACTTGAGACCAGGAGTTTGAGACCAGCCTGGAAAACATAGCAATACCCTGTCTATTAAAATAAATTAGCTGGGCATGGTGGTGCATGCCTGTAGTTCTTGCTGCTCAAAAGGCTGAGGCAGGAGGATTGCAATCGATTTTTGGGTGTTGATTTTGTATTTTGAATTCTGCAATTTTAATGAATTTGTTTATTAGTTTTAATAGGTTGTTTTTTAATACAGTCCTTGGAGTTTTCTGTGTATAAGATAATGTCACCTGCAAAGAAGAACAATTTAATTTTTTTCTCCTAATTCAAATTTCTTTTATTTCTTTCTCTTGCCTAATTGCTCTGGTTAGGATTTTCAGTATCCTGTTGAATAGAAGTGGCAAAAATGGAGATCTTGCCTTGGGCCTGATCTTAGAGAGAAAACTTTCATGTTTTTGCCATTGGATATGATGTTAGCTGTGGGATTCACATATATGTCCCTTTATTATATTGAGGTACTTTTCTTACATTCATAGTTTGTTGATAATTTTCATCATGAAAGGATGTTGGATTTTCCCAAATGCTTTTCCTGCATCTGTTGAGATGATTATGTGATTTTAATCTCTTTTTAAATGTAATATTGTGTATCACATTAGTTAATTTTTTTGAGACAAAGTCACTCTCTGTCACCCAGGATGGAGTGCAGTGGTGTGCACATGGCTCACTACAGCCTCAACCTCCTGGGCTCAAGTGATATTCCCACCTCAGCATCCTGAGTAACTGGGACCACAGGTGCATGTCACCATACCTGGATAATTAAAAAAAATTTTTTTTGGAGAGATAGGTTCTCACTTTATTGCCATGTTGGTCTGAAATTCCTGGGCTTAAGTGATCCTTTTGCCTTGGCCTCCTAAAGTTCTGGGATTATGGGCATGAGCCACAGTGTCCAGCTGAATTTTTTATTTTAAACTATCTTTGCATTGCAGGGATAAATGTCACTTGGTAATGGTGTATCATTATCTTAATATGCTCTTGGATTTTATTTTCCAGTATTTTCTTGAAGATTTTTGCATGTATGTTCATCGAAGATATTGGGCTGTTTTCTATTCTAGGTGGTGTCTGTCCGACTGGCATCAGGGTAATTTGGCTTCATAAAATGCATTTGAAAGTGTCTCTTTCTCTTCAGTTTTTAGGAGGAGTTTGAGAAGGACTGGCATTATTTTTTCTTTAAGTGTTTTGCGGAATTTACTAGTAATTCTATCTGGTCGTGGGCTTTTCTTTGTTGGAGGATTTTTTATTAGTGATTCAGATTAAATTGGACACATTTAGGGTGGTATGGCCATACATTGGTTATTATTTCAATCTCCATATTAGTTATAGGTTTGTTATGACTCATATTTGTTCATGATTTAGTCCTGGTAAGTTGTCTGTTTCTAGGTTATTAATTTCTTCTAAGTTATCCAATTTCCTGGTGTAATTATTTGTACTAGTGTCTTACGATCCTTTTTATTTCTGTGACATCAGTTGTAATGTTTCTTCTTTCATTTATGACTTTATTTATTGAGTCTTTTTTTTCTTAGTCTAGCTAAGGTTTGCCAATTTTGTTTATTTTTTCAAGAAATCAACTCTCAGTTTTACTGATTTTTAAATAATTTTTCTATATTCTGTTTATTCCTGTCCCAATCTTTGTTATTTCTTTCCCTCTGCTAACTTTGGGGTTAGTTTGTTCTTTTTTAAAAAATTATTTCAGGTATAATGTTAGGTCATTTATTTGAGGGCTTTTTTATTTTTAAATGCAGGTGTTTATTACTATGAGCTTCTCTTTTAACACTGCTTTTACTACACCCTATAAGTTTTCATATGTTGTGATTTTTATTTCATAGTCGAGGTATTTTTGAATTTTGTTTTATTTCTTCTTTGGCTGAATGGTTGCTTTGAGTGTGTTGTTAATTTGCATATATTTGTGAATTTTTCAGTTTTCTTTCTGCTATTGATTTTTAGTTTCATTCCATTGTGGTCTGAAAAGATACTTAGTATTATTTCAGTCTTTTAAAATATGTTATGACTTGTTTTGTGACCTAACATGTGATCTATTCTGGACAAAGTTTCATGTGAGCTTGAGAAGAATGTGTATTCTCCTGTTGCTTGATAGAATGTTATATCAAACATTGTTGGTAGAACAATGTTGCCAATTTTGGTAGAACATTGGTACTAATATTACAAATGTTAGATCCATTTGGCCTATAGTGTTATTCAAGTCCTCTGTTTCCTTATTGATCATGTGTCTGGATGCTCTATTATTGAAGGTGGGATATTAAACTCTCCTAGTATTACCTCCTATTGTTGTATTTGTGTGTATTTTGCCTTTCAGTTCTTCCAGCGTTTGCTTTATATATTCAGGTGCTTGATATTTTGACTCTTTTATCATTATATTATGTCCTTCTTTGTCTTCTGTGACAGCTTTTGACTTAAAGTTTTTTTTTTTCTGATATATGTATAATAATTTCTCCTGTCTTTCAGTTACCATTTGCATGGAATATGTTTTCTATTCTTTCACTTTCAGTCTGTGTGTATCCTTTAATCCGAAGTGAGCTTCCTATAGACAGCATACCATTGGGTCTTAGTTTTTTATGCATTAATCCACTCTATGAATTTAATATTTATTAAACTCTTTTTATTGGGGAGTTAAACCCATTTACATTTAAAGTAATTACTGCTAAGAAAGGATTTATGATTGTCATTTTAAAAATTGCTTTCTATCTATCTTGTGTTTCTTTTGGTTCTCTTTTACTTTCTTGTCATCTTTTGTGTTTTATTAATTTTTGTTGTTGTTGTTATTGATATGCTTTGTTTTTTTTTCTCTTTTCTTTGATGTAACTTCCATAGGTGCTATTTGTGTGTGTGATTACTTTGGAACTTACATAAAATATAAAAAGTCTATTTTAAGCTGATAAAAAATGTACATTCAATCACATACACTTTAGCTTCTCCCCTCAACCATACTTTATGTTATTATTGTCACAATTTACATGTATTTATGTTGTATATCTTTAAATATATGTTTAGTTATAGTTATTTTTAATACTTTTGCCTTTTAACTTTTATACTAGAATTAAAAGGGGTTTACTCCCTACTATTACAGCAATACAGTATTCTCTATTTGTGTATATATAATATTTACCTTTACCAGTGAATTTCATACTTTCTTATGCTATAATGCAGCTGCTTAGTGTCCTTTTGTTTCAACTAGAGGAAGTCTATTTAACATTATTGTAAGGCAGGTCTAGTGGTGTAGAACTCCATAAACTGTTGTTTGTGTGGCAAAGTCTTTATCTCTTTTTTAGTTTTCAATGACAGTTTAGTTGGGTATAGTATTCTTGGTTGACATTCCTTTTCTTTCAGCACTGTGAATTTATTGTCTCACTTCCTTCTAGCCTATGAGGCTTCTGCTGAAAAATCTGCTTATATTGTTATGGCATTTCTCTTGTATGTAATGAGTCACTTTTATCTTACTGCTTTTAAATTTCTGTCTGTCTTTGACTTTAGACAATTTAATTACAATATGCCTCATGAACATTTATTTGGTTTCATTTTATTTAGTTTTCTTTGAGCTTCTTGGATCTGGATGTCCATTTCCTCACTTAGTTTTGGGAACTTTTTAGTTATTGTTTCTTTGAATAAGCTTTCTGGTTATTTCTCTTCCTTCTTTGCTTCTGAGACTCCCCAGTGTGTATATTGGTTCACTTGTTGATCCCATAAGTCCCTTAGCTTTCTTCATTTTTTTTTCTTCTCTGACTAAACTATTTCCAATGACCTGTCATTTAATTGATTCTTTTTTCTGCTTGATGTAGTCTGTTGTTGAACTTCCCTAGTGAATTTTTAATTTACATTTATTATGTTTTTCACCTCCATGATTTCATTTTGGAATTTTAAAATATCTTCTATTGTTTTGTTGAAATTATCACTTAGTTCAAGTATTATTTGCTTCCTTGACCTTGGTGAGCATCTTTATGACAGTTATTTTTAATTCTCTGTCAGGTAAATTATATAAAACAATTTCATTAGAGTTGGTTTCTGTAAATTTATGTTGTCCCTTTGTTTGAAATATCTTTACCTGATTCTTCATCTTCCTTATCTCTCTGTGTTATTTATGCATTAGACAAAGCAGGCACCTCTTCAAGTCTTCATGGATTGGTTTTGCACAGGAACAGAACCCCACCAATCTGCCTGGCCAAAGATTCTGGGGTCTTCTTCCAATTCTTTCCCTCCCCAAGGATAAGTAAGCAACTGTGCTTTCTGTCCACTTGCTATATGCTGAATTGTGGATTGGGGTTTGGGTAGAGTTATGGTGTCTACCTGTCAAAACCAATGTCTCTGTTCTAGGCAGCTAGACTGTGGCAAACCTATCAGAGTTCCAAGATTGATGAAAGAAATGCCAGTTCTTTATGCAGCCCTGGAGAAACTGGGCAGTGGGATGCATGGATCAAGTCTTTCCCTCCCCCAGGAGTAGTCGAGCTGGAATTTTAAAATTTTCTCACTCTGGGCTAAGCATGGGGGAGGATCTTTTGCCTCTACCAATTCAAAACATGATCTCTGTTCTCCCCCAGGTAGCTAGATTGCACCAGACCCATCAGAGCTCCAAGGCTGGCAAGGGAGAAGCCAATCCTCCAGGATCCCCCTCAGAAAAGCTGGGACTCTAGACATGTGAACCAACCCCTGCCTTTCCTCAGAAAAGCTGAGAGCTAAGGCATCTCTTCCTGATAGTATGGCACAGTACCAGGGGTAGGGATTCTGGTGAGAGGGTGCCTTGAATCTACCTATCAACTTTGATGAGTCTGGTTTCACATTTATCTGGGTTGCAAGAGCCTTTCAATTCATTTCTGAATTTCTCACAAAGGGAATTTGTCTGTGAATTATTGCTGAATTGGTGTGTTTGTGAGGAGAAGGAGAGTATAGGGATTCTTATTTTGCTATCTTGCTGATGTCCAAGCACAATCCATTCTTGACAAAGAAAATGCCACTGCATGTTACCATCATCATCACCATTAAAGAGTTGAATTAGCTTTTTGTTGTTAAGGTCAATAAAGAGCTTTGAAAATGTCTTTTCAAAGGTAGGAAGAGGAGGAGCAAGGCAGTAAGTGTGCCTCTGTTCTACCTCTTTTTTCCTTCCTCTCAGTCTTCATGAACAACTTAGTGAGTATGGTAACTATGGTGAAGTAGATTCAGCCAAGGCAAGATAGTTTCTTATTCACATTTTGAAACTACAGATCCTATCAGATACTTGGAATGGGGAGTTGGGCTGCCTCCATTTTCCTTTCTTATTTTTAGAGATATGTGATCCTGAAAGTGGTAACTTGGAAAATAAAAAAATGAAGCCATTTAATCACTTTAAAATTATTTCTATTTTTCTTTTATCATATTATTTTATATAAAGTCTTAATAGAAATTCTAAAAGCTTTAAAATACTCCTAAAATTCCCAGAGAAATTTTGTCCATTTGTCTTTTCTTCTGTCTAGCCCCACTGCAGAACATGGTTCAATGGGGTTGGAAGCTCTATGAGTAAACTCTTCCGATTTTTCTATCCATGGCTATTTTTTAATATTTGAATATAATTTTATTTTTTTCTGTATGTGATTATTTAAAAGGTAAACATATTAGAAGGATTTGGATTAGATGCTTAATTATTCGATTTACCTAAAATATTGGGTAATTTTTTTGAGCAGATTAGTGGAAATTTCTGAGTGTTGGTAAATCACATGCATGTTCCCAGTGTGATTCCTCACTACTAATGGGGTTCTACTGGAAGGGAAGAAGGATAAAATGGATTGGCTATTGGAGAAGTATTGACAGCTCTGAATTCTCCTTATCTATTATAAAGAGCATACTAATATCTCAATGAGAGAAACACTTTATAGTATATAATCAACTCCTAACATCCCAAAGAGAACTTTTTCCACTTGCCCTTCCTTCTATCCATCTCTATTGCAGATCATGGTTCTGTGGGGTTGGGAGGTTTAACAGTAAATTCTTCAGTTTTGTCTATCCACAGCTATTTTTGAAGCATTTTCCATTACTAGGGCCATTTATATTTAAGCCCATTTCTACTGGTAAAATATCCATCTAACAACCTCGAGCATTAAACACCTCCTTAAAACTACTCATATGGTTTATTCTTTAGCTTACAACATGGTTTACACCATCCTCCCAAAGAGGCAGTCAAATTGATCATAGCCACCTGTTCGCCCACCCCCACCCCCACCCCCAACACTTATGTAGAAACATGCACTATCCGCCTTTCAACTGCCGCAAGGCTCACTTTGAAGTCACAATTTGCTAAGCTATTCTGGTAGAAGAAGCAACTCCTACGTTTGTCTTTTAAACTGCAATATTTGCCTGTGAATTTTTAACTTAATACATTCTGACAATAACCTATTTTCTGGCCTTGATTTTCTTCATTTCAATTTTGTGTTCTTAGCTTCTTAGCTATCTGGACTAGTTTTTCATTATAAATTGTGCTACCTTTTCATTGTAAACCTTGGGCAATTGTTTTTACTATCCCATTGCCGGCAAAAAGTACTATAAAGTGATTTTCCTGCCACATCAGTTATAAGGTAAGTCATTCCTGTAGTTTTACCCTTGCTAAATTATCTGCCTTTGGCAAGAGATCACAGACAAACTACAGACAGGGTTATAATCACGCTGCCTGCAGTCCCACAGGTCTGGCCAGAAATCACTTTCTCTTCCAGACTCCATCCCCTTTCATGTAGCTCCTTTCTGTGAGACATTCATTCTTCTATTGTTAGCATGGTGAATTTCCTCCTTCTCTCCACATTATTAGTTTCCCCTTCACCCATATCATGTCATTGAAATTGTCTTAAATAAAAAAGTACAAGCAAAGTGTTAAAAGGATTTTATTTTAAAAAAACTGTTTAACATTTTTGTTGTACTTTTTAAAATCTCTTGCATCTATGAATTTTTGCATTTCCCATAAATACATCTTTCATACCAAATACATTTAAAGTTAATTAAGCTGTTCTTGCTTTAATGGGGAATTGAGCTCTGAAATGTGATTGTTTGGAGTGAGGCATAGATTAGCAAAATGATTTCCTTTTCTCTATGCATGGAAAACATTATGTCACATTTAGTAAGTACCTACTGGAATTCTTAGCTGCAGTTAAATCATGTTAGTATTTTCCTTGGGGTAGAGGCAGAGTAGTTAAGCCTGCTGAATGATTTGATATAGGTGAAAACTTGGCGGGGAGCCTTGTAACCTCAGGCTGTGAATCTGAGCTCAGCCACACATTTCTACACATTCCCCAGCATCCCTTATTACACATACGAGGAACTGTTTTAAAGATGTGGTGGAGTTATTCCTATTTATTCAAGAAGTGAACAGAGCTATTAGAAAGAAATTCTTAAGTCCTCTGTGGGATGAAAATCATTCTTCCAGTGCTGTAAGACAGTGATAGTTTTGTGTGCCAAGAGGAAAGAGCCGAAAGGACTAGAAAAATCATTGTGTTTTTCCACTCCTTTAAGTCCTTAAAATTGGCTTAAAATATTGAAACTTATTTTTCATGCAACTGGCTCCTCCTACCATAACCTGTCAACATAATGGTTCCCATTTTTTTTTTATTTTTTAAAGTGCTGTGTTGAAACAAGATAAGTTGATTCTGAAACTCTACAGTGCTGATGTTTCTAGACAGCATTAGTATGGTCAGAGGTTTCTCTTTTTGGTGGTGCAGTTAGAAAGGGAATTGGTTTTCAGGAAGAGTCTGGGAGTATGAATCTGTACTTGTCAGCCATGATCTTGCTCCAGTTACATGTCCTCTTTGAATCTCAGTGTTCCTGTCTGAAGAAATGGGGAAAATTATGTCCAGGTTGCAGGTTTGTGGAGAGATTACACTAATGCTCTTAGCACAGTAATTGGCACCAAATAAGTACTCAGAAGTCAGTAAGGGTTAATTGCCTTCTTTATGGCCCTCAAGAGTGATATTATTTTATCAGTAAAATCATCATATTATTTATAGTAGTACTCTAGATGTATTTTTTTAAATGCAAATAAGTTGTATGAATGCAACTAAGTTTTTTTTTTTAGTAGAGATTCTTATTTTAGCAGTACAAAAATATTAGCATATACTAACAGGTATAGTATGTCTGCAGGGTTAATTCTTAGCAGTAACATTATTTAATCAAAGGGAAATGCATTTTTTGATAATTATTGGCAAATTTCTTTACAAAAAGGCTGCATCAATTTTGATTCCCTCCAAAGATGTATAGCAGTGCCCATTTCTCCATACCCAGATCAGAACTAGATATTTTTTTAAGTTTTAATTTGGGCGCTACTATGTGAAGTAAAATCTATCATACCTGCAAATAATTCATGTAAGATTTAAACCTGAAGGTGCTGGGAAATTACCAGAAGGATTTTTAATGTCACAATCTATTGTTTTCCTTCTACGGACTCATACTTCTTTTCAATGTTGGATTTCTGGGTGAAAATACTTCCTCCTTCCCTTTATCTCCATTCCGTCAGCTTCTTGTATCCTTCCAGGCTTTTGTAGGGGGTCAGGTATCTTAGCCCAAAGTAACACAAGCAAAAAAGCAGAGAGAGCGGACCCTCTCATGATCTTTTATAGTTAGAAAACTTCTCTGGGCTTGTCTCATATAAAATCAGTAGAGATCAGTGATACTCAAACTTGAATGTGTATAAAAATCAGGGCATTGTGAAAAATAAAGATTTGTGCATTGTCCTCAAGAGAATCCCATTCTATAGGCCTGGAACAGGGCCTGAAGATTTTTAAATAAACACCACCGGTGATATAGGCAACCCCCAGACCACAGTGGTATAGTCTTCAGAAGGGACAAAACATTCATAGTGCAGTACCGTGTCCTGGACAAGCAGAACCTCCCCATTTCACTTGGATACACAGCTTTTACCCAACCAGGTTCAGTCTCTGTAAAGATGGCTTTTATACTCAAGAACGGTAAATAGGCCCCAGACAGGAAATTGAGCTTCCCCTGTGAGTGTGCTCTTTGCCTTTGAGCTGTGATGAGTCTTTGGGAAGTGAAGCTAAACCGCCAACACCTGATGGAAGTAAAGAAAGTATTTTATTGACCTGGTACTCATTTATTAACCTGAAAGCAACACTGTTGAGCTTCCTTGACATGGCAACATCACATGCCTCACCAATTACTCTCTGCTCTTCATATCACCTAGGCCTCTGTGACCTCAACTGAATTGGCAAAACTGTCAGGGAAAGCACCTTAACTGTAATAGTGGTGTGAAAAGTATGGCTAGGGAGATGAAGCAGGGAAAAGAGGCATTCAGAATTAAGTCGTTTGTCTTAGAGTTCCTCAGCACTTTATCAAGTTTGTAGCTATGGTGTTAATGGATTCAGCAAGCCTGCTCTGATGGCTTCTGATTCCTTTTGCTTACCTAATCTGTACCTAGCACAGTGTCATTAGGCCATTCTTTCATTGCTATAAATAAATACCTGAGACTGGGCAATTCATAAGAAAAGAGATTTAATTGGATCATGGTTCTTTAGGCTTTAATGGAAGCATGGTCCTGGCATCTGCTCAGCTTCTAGGGAGGCCTCAGGACGTGTAAAATCATGGTGGAGACGAAAGAGGAGCTGGCATATCACATGGTGAAAGCAGGAGCAAGTGAGAGAGAAATTAGGGGGAGGTGCCACACACTTTTAAACAACCAGATCTCACGTGAGCCCAGAGTGAGAGATCACTTATCACCAAGGAGATGGCCCAAGCCATTCATGCGGGGTCTGCCCCCATGATCCAAACACCTCCCAACAGGCCCCATCTTCAACAGTGGGGCTCACATCTCAACATGAGGTTTGGAGGGGCCATTCAAACTATATCACATGGTTCCCAGTGCCTGGCATGTAGTCAGTAGTGTCTTTTTTTCCGTGTTCATACATGCACACACTCCTTCAACAAATATCTACTGGAGTGTAACTCTGAGCGGGCATGTGGGATATGATGGAAAACAAGATAGATTTGGTCCTTCCCCTGGGGTTTACATTTTGGTTGTTGAAATTCATTGTAAACTACAGTTGGTAAACTACTACAAAAAATGTATGAGCTTTAGTGGGAATGAGCAATTTAACTGGGAAATCAGACTTAGGGAAGTTTTCCTTCAGAGCGTCTCCAACTAAAAATAAATAAACAAAAGAAAACATGATGAATCTTTTTGGTCAATATAATAAGCGATTTCAGGGTATTTTAAATCATTTTGAAGAATAGTCTCCCAGAATTGTCAAGCTTGCTTTTTAGAGTAGTACTTTGTTTTGAGACGGAGTCTTGCTCTGTCATCCAGCCTGCAGTGCAGAGGCGTGATCTTGGCTCACTGCTACCTCCACCTCCGGGGTTCAAGGGATTCTCTCACCTCAGCCTTCCGAGTAGCTGGGATTACAGGTGTGTGCCATGACACCTGACTAATTTTTGTATTTTTGCTAGAAACAGGTTTCACCATGTTGGCCAGGCTGGTCTTGAACTCCTGACCTCAATTGGTCTGCCCGCCTTGGCCTCCTAAAGTGCTGGAATTATAGATGTGAGCCACCACGCCTGGCCTAGAGTAGTTCTATAATGTATAGGGCTTCTTAACCAAAGGTCTTTGGTTCATTCTCATAAATAGGTAAGTGTCTTTGCTTCTTTTTGCCCAATACCCAGACATATGTTAAGTTCTTTGTGATCTTTTTAATATCAGAGCTACTTTTAGGCCCAGGCATGGCTACCATCCAGAGTGTTCATGTGACCACCTCTTGGATGTGCTCTGGGAAGAAGTATGATCTAGACGACATGATAACTACTGTCTGGAACGTGGATCTGATTTCTCTAGGCAGCATACTATATAGACAGATGACTACCATGGATGGGTGGCTTGTGAACAGCTTGCGCATTCTCAGGTGGTTGCTTTAGTGAATATCTTTTCATTACCATATTCAAGGACATCTGCTGTTGGAGATCCCGTGAAATAAAGTAATTTGTGATTTTATCAGCTTGCACACGTAACCTGGGTACTCTCTTAGCTCCTTAGCAAATATATAATGCCCATTAAAGTATTCAGTGCTGCTGACACAATGACATGATTAAGAATGCTGTCTTATCCTAAGGGAAGAGGCTTAGAATATGCTTATTATTACTGGTACACATTGTAAGGGCACGGCTTCAGAAATAGTCGTGGACTTGCTAGGTGAAACTCCCCTGCGAAAATCCCATAAAGAATCAGTAGAGATAAGCACTACTGAAATTTGCATATACTCAATGCATAACAATTATAATGTATGTAAGGAATTGCTGTCTTCTGGCATCATAAAGTGAAATGTTAGGAAGTCATGGCTTATGCTCATCAAAACCTGCTGATACCTGTTTGGTGTGCTAGTGAGTGACCTTATACTGCCTCAGAGTTCCTGAAGTGACTTAGTGATGATCCAGGTTAACTCAGCACATACTGATTAAACACCTCATCTGTTCCAGGGACACTGCTAGATGCTGAAAGGGGATAAAATAATGAATAAAGTTTTCAGCCTCAATATCTCATCAGCCTGGGGAATTTGTGGAACACAAATCACCATGCAGATGACGAGGATCAAGATAATTAACTATAATATTGCTTTTCACACAGGACACCACGGGAGGTATGTGTGGATCATTGCAAGGGGTGAATAACACCGACCTTGATGTGGTAACCAAAGAACATCATCTCATTTTATAGCTGTCCTTAAATTTTCATATCAAATGTAACAAAACAACCCAGAATTGAAGGAAATCTTTCTACACAGTATTTTATTGATCCACGGTTCACTCTTTAACTTTCAGTGCAATCATTACCTCCATCATGTAGCCACCCTGCCTGACCTCTCGTCCTCGTTCTCTATGTCATGCTGTGTTCTCTACCTTCTCACAGCTGAGAAGACTCAAAGGAAAGAACCCTGCCTTCTGAGAATCAGAACTTTTGACTGTTCAACAGAGGTCAACATATTTTCCTCCAGATATTCTCTGAATAGCTATTTGGAGCCAGTCAGCTATGACACTAATTTCCTTCCCTCCTTCCTTCCTTCCTTCCTTCCTTCCTTCCTTCCTTCCTTCCNCTCCCTCCTTCCTTCCTTCCTTCCTTCCTTCCTTCCTTCCTTCCTTCCTTCCTTCCTCTCTCTCTCTTTCTCTTTTTTTTTTGGAGTTTTGCTCTTATTGCCCAGGCTGGAGTACAATGGTGCAATCTCGGCTCACTGCAATCTCCACCTCCCGGGTTCAAGCAATTCTCCTCCTGAGTAGCTGGGACTACAGGCGTGTGCCACCATGTCAGGCTAATTTTTTGTATTTAGTAGAGATGGGGTTTCACCATGTTGGTCAGTCTGTTCTTGAACTCCTGATTTCAGGTGGTCACCTGCCTCGACCTCCCAAAGGGCTGGGATTATGGGCATGAGTCACTGTGCCTGGCCCCAGCACTAATTTTCTTAAAAGCAGAAATGTACCTTTAGCATTAGGGAAAAGTGGGTGGGAGAGGGCAGGTAGGATCCAGGAATCAAAATCTTGAATAGTCTGTCCTGGTACCAGTTTTACCACTTTCAGCAGCTAACACAATTTGGCCTGCACTGAAGCCTCATGATGAAGAATTTAGGGTGACTGCTGACTTTTTGTGGAGAGTGAGAGGGCAACTTTAACTAACACTCTTGCTGGTGCCTAAACAATCATTTCAGCTAAAAAATAGCCCTTGACAAACTTATCCATAGGAGGTTGTCAATGGCACTACAACAGATAAACAAACACCCAGGAGGAGATATGAATTAGAGATCTTCAGTTTGGAATTTCCTTTGTCCTTAGGTGTTTCTTGCTTTTTGAGATTCCTGGTGTGATATCATCATTTGCTAATGTCTGTTCTTTGGGATCTATCCTCTCTCAGCCAACAAGCATTGATTATAGACTAAGAAGCTCTAGATTCTGGGCTCAGTCCTGGGTATACAAAGATAAAGAAGAAATGATCCCTGCCCTCAATGAAATGTGACAAGAGGGCTGAAGATACAGGGGCAGGTGGGGGGCATGCAGGAGCACAACTGAGCCACCTCTGAAAGGAAGTGATATTTGAGTTCCTTTCCATGAAGAGTTAGATGGAATTAGGATGTTGGAGTGGAATAAGATAGGAGATTGTTCCATGTAGTTTTAGGTGCAGTTGCAGGGCCAATAAATGTTGTTGCTAAAGGGCAGGGATCTAGTCCTGGAGGACATTTTCATCATATCTGGGAACATGAGTTTCCTGGGGACACAGGAGGCACAAAGTTGGGTGGATGGATAGAGAATCATAAAAAAATTTCATGTATTCACTTTGCAGCAAAAACTAAGCTGAGTTTTATACGGATGTGCTTTACATGGATGTGTCATTCAGTTGTTAGAATGCTGAGTGAATTGAAGCATGAAGAAGGTAGTGATTTGCTTTCATTGCACAGGTAATAAACTCTTGTGCTGTGAAATGAGATCAGCCTGACTCTGAATTTAAGTTCCTAACTACATATTACATAACCTGATAGTATTTCTGGGCTTTTCTGCTATATGAAAAGTTATGATTACTCAATGCTAGATGATATGAAGTCTTGAAATATCTGAACTTTGTTTTGATGAATGTGAGTGCCATATTTTCCCAAGGTGACTCTTTCTGTTTTAGGATCCGTATTTTACAAAGGGAATTTGATGGAATATGAAGGGTATGAACTCTGCAGTCAAGTTGACTTGTCTTCAAATTCCAGCTAGGGCATTTGCTAGGGGTGTGGCTTTGGGGCAGATTTCTTAAACTCTCTGAGCTTTAGTTTCCTCATTGGTAGGAGCTGTATGAAAATGCTCAACCTATAGGGATATAGTAAGGATTAATAGGGATATAAGGCATCTAGCACAGTGTCTGGCCAAGAGCAAGCCCTGAATAAATTACGATATTATTATTCATTTCCTTGAATCTGCCAGCAGGGCTTTGGTATAATCCTCTGTAGTCATGGTTGGGGCTCAGCTGTCTAAACTGAGTTACAGATGTGGCAGAGAACACCTTTCTTTCATTCCCATGATCCTCTGGGCAGGCCTGCTCTACCTGGTTGTGAGCAGAAAGTATTTCAGAAGCTACTCTTTTCATTTCTCTGACATGTACCTTCTCCTTTTTCTAAAACTACTGTAAATGCCCAATTTGGTTTCTTATACACTGAACATATCTATGCCGTCTTAGAATGGTAGAGCTGCCATTGATTTTCTTAGCACCAGTGAACGCCCTCCCCAGGCTGCCGTTCTACTTCTGACGTGTGTGAATTGTGATGGGGATGGTGAGAAACTTTTTTTTTTCTTAACAATTGTGTGAGCTGGTCTGATATCTGGGCACTAGTTGTAGTAGGGATTTTTGTAGGATCTCATTACCATACATGTTTGGATTACACAGACTGGCACACAAGACCTTTTTTGTTCAGGGCCTTCTAATTTTTTTTTTTAAACAGGCAAAAAAGTTCTTGGGGTATGGATTCAGTATGTGTATAGTGGGTGTACAATTATTAGCACACTACTATACCCCTGAAATGTCAATTCATGTACAAGAGGGCCTTACTCCCAGAGGAAGGGGCCCATTCAGTTGCCTGCGAACCATGCTTCATGGTGAACTAACACAGTCTGTTGTGACCTTGGTTTCTTTCTTAATTCCATCCCATCAGTATAGATTGATTACAAAGAGGCAAGCTACTTCAACAGCTGAAAAAGTGACTAAAGGTTCCCCCACTCCATATTCACCTTTTGTGGTAGTGGTGGGGGCACTGATGAACATAATCCACGTGTACAAATAACTACTATATGGAGTATTAGATGATAAATGCCTTGAGAGATATAATGGCCAAGTGCATCAAGAGTCCAAGGATGGCAATGTTAAATACAAGGACGGAAAGTTGGGAAAGTTTCAGAGAACAACTCCTTCCTTGTATTTAGAAGATAACCTGTTGTGTAGCCATAAAACAGGGAAGAGGCAAGTAGGTCTTAAAACCACACTCTGTTATTGCAAAAACAACTCTAGACTAAATCCCTTTAGCATCTAAGAACAGAAAAGGGAACGGTGAACTTAAGTTTCCCCAAAACAGTCACTGCAGACTCTGTTCCAGGAGGTGAAATGGCATTTTTAATTCAACAGGTTATACCTTATTCATTGTACCCTAAAAACACACATTTAAACACACCTGAGTGCACGGTATTCTGAAGATCAGTGTGTCATTGAAGAGGGTAAATTGATGTTTTCCTAGGTGTCACCAATGTCAATGAACCTGTAAATCCACCATTCTGTGTTTAACTCATTAATACCTTTAATGAGAAAATAAAGCAAACTTGATATTTTGATATATAGACATGGTCTTGAATGGTGTATATATATTTTTTTGAAAAAGGTCTCTTTTTGTTTGTCTTTTAAGGAAAGACCTACCTTTTCTTTCCAAATTATTTGTTGCAGAATTATAGGCTAGACATACAAATTAAACTAAGAACCACATTCCCATTGCATCCAAGTTTTATGGTGGGTCTGTGCTGGCCTTTACGATTCTCCTCAGGACCTTGAGTTTTTCTGGCCTGGCTGGAATTTTATAATTGAAAAATTTTCCATCTGACTTTGGCCCTTCAAGCAAATACTGTACAAGCATCTTCATTGTACATCATGCTGAGTTTGAAGGAAGGCAAAGCAGATGTGCAGTTCCTCTTTCTGTCAGGAGCCTCACCCCAGGAAGCAAGCTCAGCTGCTCCTGTCCTTGATCTGCTGGGATGGAGCTAGACAAAGAGTGATATTGTGAATCATTCAGTGCCTTTCCATGTTACCCAGATTATGTACCACTCACCAGAAACATGGGAGAGCAGCATTTCCCCTCGAAGGATCAGTGTTTAAATCGTCTTTTATTCAGCAGAACCACCGAACGGATCCAGCTCCATTCTTCCTGGCTTTCTCTGTTCCCCATGATGCTTGTATGTACATTTCTCTCCTTCTGTATCCTGTTCTCTTTAAAACCTGAGCGGTTATTCATCACTGCTGTGCTCTTTATCCCACTCTCCATTGTGACTTTCCCACACTTCCTCCATTTCACAGCTTTATCAAATCTTCCTTTTGTCTTTTGGATCTCCAACCTTTTCCTCCCACTGTCTTATCCTTTCCTTCTGTTTGTAAACATCTTCTTGTTTCCTCATATTTTAATAAAAACAAAGATAAATGAACAAACACTTTCCTAGATATGGTGTGGGCTTCTCCAACTTCTCTGACATCCAGACTTATGAGACTAGGCTTTATCTCTAAATTGTTACTTTTCCTTCCACTACATTCTACTTTCTTCTCCAACAGCTGGAGAAAAACTGCTTTCCTGAAGGTTACCAGGGGCTTTCTATAATCAAAGGCAATTGCAGATTCCTGTTTCTTTTGCTAATTGACTTCATATTAAACCCGATGCTGTTGATGACCCTCTTCTCACCCCCTTGTCCTGTTCTTCAGGGACTCTCCTGACTCCTCCTCTCCTATCTGCCTCTCAGAGGCAAGTGTTTCTCAAGATTCTATGCCTGGGCTCCTTTTTGTTCTATGCCTGGGCTCCTTTTTGTTTGAAAATTTTTATCTGATATCACTTCTATGCTAATGGCTCCTAAATTTTTATTTCTAGCCATAATTTATCTCCTGATTACGGAATACTATGAAAAAAAATCTGGATGTGGTTCTACATCCATGCTCCTTTAATTCAGCAGCCCCTAAATCCAATTTATCTTTTCAGTTTCTTTCCATGTCTAGACTTGCTTCTTCCCAGGCCTTCCTCTTCTCAGTTAATTATTATGCATCCGTCTGAAAGCCAGGCAAGCTGGAACCCTTTGTCTTGTTCTACAACTTCACTCTCTTCATCTAATCAGTCCAAAGTACTGTCAATTTAACCATCAAATGTTTCTTAAATTATACCTTTTCTGTTTGTATGCCATTACTCTAATGAGGATTTGGATTATTTCATTAGTCTCCTGGATTCGCATCTCTTTCTTCTAGGAATCATCATTTTCACTCATTCCAAAGTTAATGTTTTTTAAATATAGTACAAACTCTCTTATCTCCTACTGCTGTCTTTCAATAGCTCCTAATTATCCAAATGGTTAAATTTTAGCTCCCAGGGACAGCTTTCAAGGTTTTCCATTACTTCTTGTATCCTTTTAGGTTTCTTTCCCGCAGTGCACTCTCCATGAACTTTATGTGCAGTTGAGGTCACACCAGAATAAATAGAGGGTACCTTCAGGCCCCATGATCTATGTGCTATTGTTCATTTCAAAATGGTCTTATGGTCTCCCTCCTCTGTCTTCTGCTCTGACACCACACCTTTCCTGAAACCTGTCTTAATAGCCTAGACAAAATTTTCTGTTGTGAACTCTGCAATATGTTGCGATGAACTTAGCAGGATGGAAAAGAAGGAGCCCTGAATTTTTGCATCAGACAACTTAAATTCAAATTTCTGTCCACCACTTGCAAGCTTTGTAGCCCACTGTGGCTTCCAAGTTACCTGGAGTGACTTTGCCATTCCCAAGCCTATACTCTCAGGAAGTGGCAACTCCATTTTGGCAGTTGCTCAAGTTACAAACTTTGTAGTACTTCCCGACTCTCCCCAGCCCCCACTCTATAGCTAATCCATCAGCAAATTATATTGGCTCTGCTTTCTAAATAATCCAGAATCTAACCACGTCTCCTAATCTCTGCTGCTACCACCTGGGTTCAAGTAACCTTCCACTGTCATCTGGATATTTTCCAGAGCCTCCTCGCTGTTCTTCCTGTTTCTAGCTGTTTCCACCTGTTTCCTTCTTGTTTCCAGCCTTACCCTGCTCCAGTCTGTTCTCAGTGCAGCGTCTGGAGTGATCCTGTTAAACCTTGTCAGATCTTGTTATCCTCTATTCAAAACTCTTCAATGATTTTCTTGCTCACTCATAGATTTACAAAGATAAAGACTCAATGGCCTTACCTACAGGCTCCCATGACCTACCTCCTCATATCATTATTTTTCTCTTTTCATCTCATATACTCTCTCCCTTCCTCATTCTTCCCTCATGGTTCCTCAAATAGGCCAAGGAAAATCCATCTGGGGCCTTTGAAATTGTGCTTACCTCTCCTCGGAATGCTCTTTCCCAGATATCTACACTTCTCCGGAAAATGTTCCTACACCAAGAAGTTTCTGAAAATCCATTGGTAATAAACAAAATAGGTTGCTGTCTTTTTATATAAATCTTTATTCCACATGCATTCAAAAGGGGGAGGTTACTCACATCTATTGACCTCATTGAGCCAGGTATTGTGATCAAATGATTTTATTATGTGATTTTATTTGCATAGTAACCTTTAGTGCCCATTTTATAGGAAAAGAAAGCAAGGCTCAGAGATACTAAGTAATGTGTCTATATTAGTGAAAGAGCTGAAATGTGAAACAGTGTCTAACTTCAAAGCCTTCAACTTTTTATATTACACCATTATTATTGTTCTTCTTGTTTTTGTTTGTACCTACCACACACCAGACACTGTCAAGATGCTTGAGGTGAAATCATAAAAGGAAAATATTTGTGATTGATGTGCTCAGTCTAGGGGAGAGCCTCCCTCACACAGTTCTGAGCAGAGGGACGTCATGCTGTCAGAACCTACCAACAGATTTTCCCATGGGAAGTGATGTTAGAAAGATGCACAACCAATCACCAGAGAGAATTTGGTGGGAGACAGGGGAGGGCATCCCACACAAAAAGAGCAAAGCAATTCAAGTCACTACGGAGAATGACCAGCCACTCTGCTGCTCATTTGAACTCTCTGGTTACAAAAATAGATATTCTAAATCCCTGCCTCCAATGGTAGCGTCCTCACTCATTACCAGGCAATTATCAATCATTGCCTCAATGAGAGCCCAAAGTTGCCAGATCTTCCACTTTTTCCCCCTCTAAAATTTGCATGTTTATGTGACATCCTCTAATGGTGAAATTTTGGCAATCAATTCCTTCATGTTAGAATATCCCAAAACAAAGGTCTCTCTTGAGTCAAGTGTGGCCCCTCTGTCCCTGCTTTGTGAGCCTTGGTATATGGAACAGGGTGGACTGTTAAACAATGAGCTCATCCTGAAGGCTTGGAGAGAGGGCGATCTTGGCCCAAACACCCTAAAACCCAGTACTAGCCCTGAGAGTGAATGCCTAAGGTGGCATTGTCTACCACAAGTTTTCTGATCCCTTGTACCCTTCCCTGCCATGTGAGGCATGGCTTCAATGTCTTCTCTTCTGGAACCCTGTACCTGATCACACTAACCTACACCTTCAGGCCCCAAGGAATACCACTCCACAGTCTAGTAGATGAAGATGGGGAAGCTGTTACACTAAAAGAGGGTGAGGTGTGAGGAATATAGTTCAGACATCTCAGATATTTTCAAGAGATTGTATGTACCATGATTACTGAAGTGGTGGTGGGAAGAGGACTCAGATTTGGTTCAAGAGGTGCATAGGAGACAGTGATTTTGAAGTATCCCCAAATGGACTCTTCTAAAACAATCTCAGGAAGGATCATTTCTTTTTTCAGTGATTGTGTTTCTTAAACATAATAGTTTTCAGAAATATCCTTTATTCAATTAAACAGGTTTCTTTGGCCACCAGTTTGTTCCCATTTCTCAGCTGTGTGCTAATCTTTCCACAGCATGAATCTGACCATGTCTCCCCCTATGTACATTCCTTTAATGGCTCCTTTTGTCCTTTAGAATAAGGCTCACCCTGGCCCCCAACGTGGCTTATGATCCCTCCCTGCCTCATCTCTATTCTTTCCTCTCATCTTTTCCTGCGGTGCAACTATAGTTTGTCTTAGTAAAAAACAAAGGCTTTTTTAAACTAAAGAAATTAAACATAGGATGGAGGAGGTAGTAGTGTGTACTAAGAATGGGTTAAATAAGACATGAGACTTATTTAGAATCAAATTCTAGATTGAGTCAGATCAATGACTCTGTCCTAAGTACAGGTCATAGTTATATATGTATGTCAATATGGATTAGAGTTTAAGAATAATTATGACACCTGTTCCGTATACAAAATTCAACTTTTAAAATTCTTCCTTATCAATTCTTACTTTATAAAAGGCTACTCAAGATTTCCTGTCCATGATGGCATATGGCTAAAAGCTTGGCCTCTGGGGTCATCCTTCTGAACTTCAAATCCTAGATCTGTCACTTGCTAACTGTGTGGCCTTCACCAAGTTTCTCTGTTTGCTCATCTTTAAAATAACATAATAATCATAACAAGTATCATTTTGATTACTAAACATATGCCAGCATTCTTTCAAATATTTTACATATATTATAGCAATTAATTATCATTAATCTTCCTATTTTATCAATAAGAAACAGTGAAAAGCACAGAGGTTAAAGTACCTTGCCTGAAATCAAGCAGCTAGTTAGGGGCATAACCAATACTAGCCCAAACTCGTAACTGCTTTTAACTCGTAACTGCTTGACCATTAAGCTAAACTCTCAGAACAGAACATATTTCCTAGGGTATCTACCTGGTAGTTATATCATGATGATTAAATAGACAATCCATATAAATAAATCATCTCATTCAATTAGATGACATATTTAAAGCCACAATGCTTGGCACTTCAGTGTTCAGTAAATGTTAGCATAGGAATTATTTTTATTGTTATCATTATTTGGTGTTCTTACTTGGCTGCCAAGGCACATTTATGTAAGTGGATTGCCAATTGTCTTTCACTTTAACTATCATCATCAGACTTATTCAAAAGTATGCAGTTGTTTCTAACTCAAAAAAATATTTCTGGCATCTCCAACCATAATGTTTTGTAATAATGAGTACTTTGATATGTACTTTCTCAGCAAAAAGCCGTTGCAGTCAATCTTCATGATTTAATGTCTGGCATGATTTATTTTTCTATCTTGCAGCTTCCTAAAATGTATTAGGAATAACTAGATGTTAAGAAACTGTGAATTTAGTTTTGAAGATTAATGTGAAATAGTAGTGTTAGCAATAAGAATGTGCATAAATATCATGGTCTATAAAAGACTTGTGTCGCTATAAATATTGGCACATTTAAATTTTTATGTCACTGCTGAATGCTTCTTCAACAACAGCAGTATGTCATTTCATACAGTAGCAACATGAAACTCTGTAGGGGGTGAGTGTTAGAATACTTTATGTTGTCTCCTCTTCATATCTTTTTCATGTTACCTACATGCTGAGTAGCAGCGTTCTGTTCAACCTGTCATAAGGAACTCAGTTGTTTAAGTCAATATCTCAGTTGTCATAAACTTGATTTTGTCTTACACCATACCCTACTAGGACCTTTGCTTGTGAGATTTTTGGCTGACTGAGCTTCCCTATAATATGAAAAACATCTTTCATGTTTGGCTATTTTTCTCTTTCCAAATCCAGAGCTCCATTATGAAATCTAAATTTTTTCCCTAGGAAAGCTTTTATTTTTCTTCTTTATAGCTGGCCCTCTCTTTTCTAACATCACCACACCTGTGTCATATTATCCTGTAAATGCGTACTGAGTGCAAATGTATTTTTCTCTTTGAGGGATATAAAGTAACATGTATCCAGAAATATGAATCTATTTCTGCAGAGTCTATGCAATCAATCATCTCATGAATGAATGAAACTTTGGTACTGTTCTGGTGCTTTCGAATAGCTTCTTTATAATAATTCTAGATATTGATAAATTAGTATGCCATCAGCCTGTATGTATACGGATCCCTTATGTAACAAGGACATGTTTTATAAGTTTTACCCCCCCAAAATTTTAAATTCAACTAGAGAAGAGAATAGGTATGCATGGGTAAGTAAATTAGAATAGATGGATAATATGAACAAAAATCAGAAACAAATTCTGCAAGTAGTGAATGTGGTTCCTAAAAGATGTTGGTTCAAGGGACTTAAGGTTTTGCCTTCCAAAGATGAACCAGCTGTTTCTCACCTCTTTGAGTGACTAGAAGCATATGGTGAAACTCAATAATTTTAGTAATATAGCACCTTTCACTCAGGCATCTCCTAAGACTTAATAGATGTTAAGCTCCTGCTAGACACCAACTCAATGGCACTTTTCAAAAAACAAGCCATGCTCAACGATCTAAATCTGAAGTAAGATTTTGGTGATGATAGGTCTGCCAAGTAATTTTGGCACTCCTTCTATTCATTAGCTATTCTCTTGGGGGAAAAGAAACTAAGTGCTGCATAAACCGGATCCTGGTGCTTGTATAACATCCCCCAATGTTACAACCATGTGTATAGCATACTCATTTCACTACTAAGACTTCTGAAGCCTCCGTCTATATCTGGGTTTGAAAAAACAAAAAAGGAATCTTACCTTCATCCTCCACATTCAACCCAGTTTCCCATTTAGACACAATTACAGATTTTCTTGTCTTGTTCTTAACCAGCTTAACACTGCTGCTCCCCACTGTTGAAACTCTCTCCTTCTCCTCTTTCCAGACTATTGTTCTGCCACAATTACCATCATCCTGGGAAGTCCACACTGTGCAATTACTCTATACTTTTTTCCATCCTTTTCGTCTACCAAAGACAAAGTAGTGCTCATTTCTCAAGGACATCAGCACCTTCATTCATTTAACAACTGATTATTACAGGTCTACTATGAGAAGGCAAGAGAGAAAATGGTACTTATACTCCCTGCTATACTGGAGTTGGCTGTCTAGATGGTTCCTTCATCGACTTCTGTATTTCTCTTGGATTCAGCTAGGCATCCTTTTCACGTGATCATCTCAGCCTATGAACATGCATGATCATAAAATCATATTTACTTTCTTAATGATGACAGTGACAAGTCTTGACTGTTTATAAAAATTACATGGATTTCTGAGCCTGTAACACGGGCACACAAATAAGAATTTGCTTGTACCTTCTGAAAACTGTATCTGTTAATAGATAATATGTTGCTCTGTCAATCTTTGGACTTTTTAAGTATTGCATCTCAGGATGAGATTGTAAATCAGTTTTTCAATAACATATATACATAAGTTAGATGTGTGAATACTTTATTAACTGCTAAGATCTATCAGAATGGTGTGTGCATGCTACTGAAACCATGTAAGTATCTGCCTGCAAACATTAAGGGCAATGAAGGAAAAGTTCAGGGCTCTAGAGAATTTGTGCAGGGCATCTGACCTTGTCGGGGAGGGCAGGACCTGGTCCCTGCGAGTGTAAGCGTGCAATGAGATTAGATTGGTTAGCAGGTCAGAAGCAAGCAAGAGTGATGTAGCTAGAGACACCAGCACAAGAAAGGAAACTTGGAGTTTCTGCAAGAAGGCCAGTGAGACCTGAATGCAGAGAGCAATGGGAATGGTTTCAGGTGAGTTGAGAGAGGTGGGCAGGGGTCTGTTCATGTAGGCACTTAAGGACACTCTAAGATTTTGCTCTTTGTCATATTGGGTCACTGTTTTTCAGTCTCTGCTATCTCCTACCATCATTATCAAACACCTCAACATCCCTTTTGTTCTCAAGCCTTATGGTTCCTTAGCCTGACTCACTGCTCCTTCACAGTTGCTGCAGTTGTAACAGATAGCACAGAAAGTCTTCATCTCGGGGCAGAGCTCTGCAGAGAGTGCTAAGAAAGATACAGAATAGAAAAGGCCTCACAGCATCGACTGCCAACGTTTTTACAGGTAGATATGGGCATCAATTATAAGCCATGCTGAAATACTGATGTCATTCTATGCAAAGTTGATCATCAGAGGTTTTAAAATACAGTGGAGATATGATAAAGTTCCATCTCTTAGAAAGATATCTTTGAGAGGTGATTTGGAGAATGGACTACAGACTAGAGGGACTGGATACTGAGAGTTCAATTAGAAATAGGTTTCAATAGTTCAGATCAGACATGATGAAGACCTGAACTTGGAGACTGAGCTGACAAAAAGAGTGCCACATGGAATAGATTTCTAGAGAGAAGGGTCTGTAACATTTGGGGACCAAGTAAAGCCAAGGTGACTATAACTTGGCTGAGTGTGTTAATAATAAAGTCAATATCAGAAGTGATGATAACAAAAGCAAGGGTAAGTTTAGGGGTATGGATGCAGGTGAGGAAGAAGAAAGAATAATTCGTGTACTTTGGGATGGGTTGAGTTCAATATCTGTAATTAACAGAAAATCCAGGCTATCTTTAATTTCTCAATCTCCATCTCTTCTCATATTTCTTTAATATCTCATCAGTGACTCATTTTAATTCAAGGATTTAGCCAACTAAAGACTTCCAGATTTACACTTCTACTTTCAACTACTGTTTTGAGATTCGTGGTGCATGTCTATGCCACAGTGTTCTGGGGGATCTCAGATTCTACTTCCTTAGTTGGAGCACCTCAATTCCTCCCAAATCCATTTCCCCTTTAAAGAACCCTCTCTCAGTAGCCTCCTATACCTAGTCCTCAGGGCTCAAAACCATGACATTTATATTCTGTTCCTCCTCTATCACCCCCATCCAAATCACTGCTAGTTCAGAAGATCTTATTTCCATGACTTGCTTCACTTTGGTTCCCTTCATCCTCATTTCTGCTGCTGTTGCCTTCTTTTGTGCCTCGTGTCTCCATTGTCCTCCCTCCCTTCCATCTTTCCTACTTTCATTTGGTCCTACACATGAATACTTAGCCAGTTCGTCTAAAGCTCAGATCTCCTCATATCTCTTCTAAGCAAATAACAGCAACAACAACCAATGAACCAAACAACAACAAAACCACACATGCACACACACGTGCACACACACCCTTTTGATAATTCTATTTTGCTGAATAAAAGCACAGTCTTTCATGCTTTGGTTCCAACTTACTTTCACCCCTCTTCTTTCATCATATTATCTCCTGCACTCCCATTCAAAATAAACTACTTGCTGGTGTTCTCCCTTACTAAATTGTTAATAAGGAGCTCTGTTCACCTCTGTAACCTACCTGGTGTCTTGAATGCTGCTCAGAGCACAGCAGGCACTCAATAAGTGCATTTATATTTTGAACCGAGATAAAGACTAATGTGTCATAGAGGAGGGATAAGTTCAGTTATTTTTGGCAAAAAACCAAAACCAAAATCAGTTACTGTAGCAAAACAGAAATGAAAAAGGTATAAGATTTAGAATTTCTTTTTACAGATTCTTTAACATTGTAAAATAGGTTTTAAAAGATACTATTAGGATATGTGTTCCTCATCAGGTGAAGAAAAGGTTTTACCTTGAAGCCTCGGTTAAAATAAAGTAGAGCCCTTAGGTTCTAACTGTGCACTTTGCTTATAAACAGCTTTATAGGCTTGGACACATTTTTTTTTTTTTTTTTTTGTAGGGAAACATGGGCAGCTAAAGGAAAGTATTACTCTGGAATGTATTGCTTGGGATGTTTCTTTTCTGTCATTCTTAATTTTCCCTTTCTTTCTTTCTTTCTTTCTTTCTCTTTCTTTCTTTCTTTCTTTCTTTCTTTCTTTCTTTCTTTCTTTTTCTTTCTTCTTCTCTCTTTCTCTTTCTCTCCCTCCCTCTCTCTCTTTCTCTTTCTTTCTTTCTTTCTTCTCTCTCTTTCTCTTCTTTCCCTCCCCCTCTTTCTTTCTTTCTTTCTTTCTTTCTTTCTTTCTTTCTTTCTTTCTTTCTTTCTTTCTTTCTTTCTCTTTCTTTCGCTCTCTCTCTTTTCCTTTCTTCCTTCCTTCCTTCCTTTCTTCCCTCTCTTTCTTTCCCTCTTTCTTTCCTTCTTTCTTTTCTTTTTTTTCTTTTCTTTTCTTTCTTTCATGATACACAAAAGTCTACCCCTTTTCTTTTGTGAGAAAGTTAACGTTATTAATTAGATTGTGTCCAATATGTGTTTTGATTACTTTGAAAATGCATTTTGTATAATTAATCTTCTAAAAGTCCTCAGATATACAAGTTAAACATATGGATAAGTAAAATACTAACTCCACAAACCTCAGTTTAGGACATTTTGTTTTAACTTTTCCCTCATGCAAAATTTTTCAGAGTTATATAATAAATAATAAAATAGCATGTTCCATACATTAACCTGTCTGTTTTTCACTTTGTGCTGGGTAAATATGCAAGTATAAAATCAGACTAGGAACAATGGCAGAAACAAAAGCCAACGTTATTCTAAAAAATAGATACTCAGCCCCGTCTCTACTAAAAATGCAAAAAATTAGCTGGGTGTGGTGGCAAGCGACTGTAGTCCCAGCTACTCAGGAGGCCGAGGCAGGAGAATGGCGTGAACCCGGGAGGCCAAGCTTGCAGTGAGCCCCGATAACGCCACTGCACTCCAGCCTGGGCAACAGTGCGAGACTCTGTCTCAAAAAAAAAAAAAAAAAAAAAAAAGTAGATGATTGAGTTGATTCTAAATACTAGATTATGCTAAAAAAAAAAAAGTTTTATTGATTTTCCTAAATTCCATTGAGCAATATTTATTTATTTAGAGTACAGAAATATTGTGGCTGTTCATTTCACAGCTGCAGAAAAAATGACCCGAATAGCAGAGTGATTTGTCTAATATCCCCTAGTTATCTAGTAATGCTGCGCATTTTAGATCACTTGGAATGCTTAGATTTTTACTTTCTTCTGTGGGCCAGTGGGATGGTTGGTAATGGAGGCCAAGGCTGTATAACAATTGCCATCAGAACTTGTGCTCTTTCTCCCTGAAGCTTCAGAAAGCTACCTTTCATACATTATATATCTCAGATTATATTTAAAAACAAAAGCTTGGCTGAATGAAGAAATGCAAGTCTAGAGATCCTTTGCTTTTTTCTATCTCTTGAGGGTAACCAAATTTTCTCAGTGATCTTATGAACAGTAATGTTTTTCATGTTTTTTAAGAATCAGTCTAAAAAGTATGATGGAATTCTTATATGGTCAAAGCCTGTATATCAACATAGCAAAAGACTCTTTCAAGAAATCGCTTCTTAATAATATTGTATACTTGCTTAGGAAAATAAATTAATCATACATGCTGGCTATTTAATATTGTAATTAGGTTTATATATAGACACATCATCGATGTGACACTAACACTTATTGGTAATGAATACATCATTAATGATCATTGATACTGTGAGGATCTGGCTTCCTTCTTATTAATGCTTTATTGTGGAAAGGTAGAAAGTTCATTAGATGATGTATATGTGTATATTCATATATATTTTAAAGCTAAGCTAAATGTCTCTACATTTTCTTTCTTAGCTGTTTTCTTCTTAGCTGAGCACATAATAATGCTCTTTTATAGATTAGACAGAATAAAGAATGGCATTAGAGGGAGCAACTGCACAGAAGAAAGGAGACTTGGGGTCATGTGAGGGAAGAGAGGCATGGGACAGTCAGGGGAGAGGTCAGTGGATATGCGTAGGAGAGACCTGAGGGTGACCCGAGGGGTGTTTGAGGTCATTACCTCACCAGTTACCTCTCATCGCTTCTTCGGTATCATTACACAAAATTCAAAATTAAGTAGCAGCAAAGGTCAAACAGGAATCGAGCAGGATGCTGTTTTCTTTCCATTACAGTAAGATCTTCTTTCCTTCACTCAGCCCTTTATTGCTTTTCTTGCTCTTTCCCTTTTCAGCTCTGTTTCATCTTTCCACTGCTCGCAGCTATTGTTTATATTGTTTGTGTTATCTGTGGAGTGGAAACAATAACTCTGATTTAAGAACTAGAGCCCTGGCCATATACAAATGAGCACAAAAGTGGTTATATTCATGGTTTCAAGGACAATTAATCTGGCAAGCATGCACCCATGGAATAGAGTTCCAAAAAGAAAAAAGCAAAGCAAAGCAAGGGAAAAACAGAATAAACACACTTTGTACCAATAACTTCTCTAACTCCAGGGATGTTTTACTAAATAGACAAATCCTTTAAAATTAGACTTAAACCTCATTCCATTCTGATTAATTTGGGAAAAAAAAAAAAAAAAAAACCACTGCTTTTACGGAAATTTTTCTCCAACTGATTATCTGTGTACAAAATTCAAAAGTACATATTTAAATTGTTCAGGACCATGAGAATTGGGAGTCAGGAGAAGAGGGAGTTTGTATTCTATTTTGCTATGCTGTTTAGTTTTAATGCCAAATTGTTTTATGAAAATTACACTCTCCTGAATCATTCATGTGGTATCTATTTGGTTGTAGGTCACACTGTTTTACATTATTTTCATTTTTGAATAAATCAGGGTTTTTTTCAGTGGTTTACTAGTCTGTCTTAAGGAGGAATTGTTCTAAATACACCTGAAAGGTTCATAGGAATATCACTTTTCATGCGTGAGATATTTATTTGTGTTACTTTGCATGGATATAGCAATGATTTGAATGGGCAAATGAGGAGATTTGTTAAAGCATCCATCTCTGGTGAGTATGGTAATGAATGTTTTCTTAAGTATCTTTTTTCCCTCAGTAAATATAGATTTCCATGAAGAAACTCAGTGGATATTAGCCATTATCATAAATTTTGAGTACAATTATTTCTTGCCATTTTCCCCGAAACTATATTCTGATTGTTAAATTCTCTTTTTCCAAAAGTGTTTATAAAGATAGAATCTTCTCAAATCTACAAAGGCAAATATATCTTTTCCTTCAAACATAAGAACAAAGGAGACCAACTAAAGGGTCTGAAAGAATAGAAAATGAACCTTAAAATTAATCTAGAAGCAGGAGATATATCAAATGTTTCCAATTTATCTTGGAATTTGACATATGGCCTATTTACAACAAAAGATAATTGGGGTCAAACCCAATGGCCTTGCGGATTCTTTTGACCACCCACCTTGCTTAGTGTAGACTTCATGAGTCTCAGAGAGCAGGTGCTGTGGATGGGCACCTAGCATCAAACACATAGTTTTAAATTATTTTCTGCAAGGCATATCAATGCTTTGAAAAATTGCTATATTTCTTAGCTCAAGCACTATGAGAGTTTTACACAACTATGACTAGAATAATTCCCCCTCAATTGTTTCAACATACTACTTGAATTTAAATATATTCATTAGACAGAACCTTTGACAGAGTACTTTGTGTAAATTTGGGGATTTTGTAAGATATTAGAGTAAACTGCAATGTAGAATTATGATAACAATGTTTTTCTAATCTCCTCTATTTTAAAGTTGCTACTAGATAAATAAGTACTTTTTGTTTATTTGTTTTGACACAGAGTTTCACTCTGCCACCTAGACTGGAATGCAGTGCCGCAATCTCAACTCACTACAACCTCTGCCTTCCAGGTTCAAGTGATTCTCCTGTCTCGGCCTCCCGAGTAGCTGGGATTACAGGCATGCACCACCATACCCAGCTAATTTTTGTATTTTTAGTAGAGATGGGGTTTCATCATTTTGCCCAGGCTGGTCTTGAACTGCTGACCTCAGGTGATCTGCCCACCTTAGCCTCCCAAAGTGCTGGGATTATAGGCATCAACCACCTCACCCAGCCATAAGTGCTTATTTTTGCCAGCCTATTTTTAGTGAAAAATTTCCTCAGGTACCAAGTCCTGCATGTTGCTTTTCCATAACACAAAGTACAAACAACAAAATCTAGCCCCACCTTTTTCTTAAGTAGGATATTCAGAAAGCAATGGGAAAGTCTACTTTCCCTGCAACTTTTACAAATCATAGAGATAGGCATATTCTCATAGATGTAGCTGAAAAGGTGTACAAGTCAAGGCAGATGTGTGTGTGTGTCTGAAGAGCGGGGGCAGGGTGGTAGATATAATTATATACGTTATCTTTCTTACTAGAACTACCAGTTGCTAAGGCAAGGACTCCAAAGGTTATTTAGGGGTGGGGAACATTAGCTTCGTTAGAAGCTCTGCCCTTTCTAAACAGCACCAGTGGAATAACCTTTTGTTGTGATGATGCTACAGTTCCCATTTGCACAAGAGTTTTTCCCTTGAGCCAGCCTCAATGAGAACAGCTCTGTCCATCCTATTGAGCTCTGTGACCCCTTGAGGCCTTGACATTTTCTGGATAGAGATGTGAAAATTTCAGTTGAGTCTGTCTTGAATATAGGATCTGAAGGAATAGATCAGAACACAAACTATCTCTGATGATTGTATCAGTTTATTTTCCTTTAAATTTCAGTTTATTGGTTTCACGCTTAATAATCTTCAATGCAGTATAATTTTTACTGAATGTGGATGAAAATTAAACTCAATGGTAAAACTGAACTACAACCATCCTTTTCTTCCTGTTTACATTTTTTATTCAATTAACAAGTATGAAATGAATGTCTACTAATAGGATGGAAAAACAGGTGGCATGTAAGCTGCCACATCCTCCTCCCGAGGACACAGCAGACATCACCAGCCAACCATCAGCAATCTCTCTTGATGGAGTCTAGTCATTAACTCATAATCTTTCTCAGTGTACTTCCCCAGGCAGACACTGCCACTAACGTGGAGAAGGGAAATAAGACCTATTTGTCATTCCTAATCTGTTACTTACCCAGCACTGTGTTAGGCAATGTAGGGAAACAGGAGTATAAAACATCATTCCTGGCCGGGTGTGGTGGCTCATTGCCTGTAACCCCAGCACTTTGGGAGGCCAAGGCGGGCAGATCACGAGGTCAGGAGTTTGACACCAGCCTGACTAACATGGTGAAACCCCATCTCTACTAAAAATACAAAAATTAGCCCAGTGTGGTGGCATGTACCTGTATCCCAGCTACTTAGGAGGCTGAGGCAGGAGAATCGCTTGAACCCAGGAGGCAGAGGTTGCAGTGAGCCAAGATCACGCCACTGCACTCCAGCCTGGGTGACAGAGTGAGACTCCATCTCAAAAACAAACAAACAAAGAAACATCATAATTCCTTAAAGAGCTTATAATGTGTTTAAGTAAAAACAAAAACAGATGAAACAATTAGCAGCATAAGGCTTCAAAATTAAATTAAAAATAAATTGTAATTAGAAGAGAGAAATTTTAATCATCTGGCATATCTTCAAACAAACCACAGCAATAATGTTTTGTTTATTCTTATATAGTAGTTCCAAATTGTATCTGTTCTTTAATTTATCAACACTGCCTGACATGTGTATAGCGCTTGGAGAACATCTCTGCATCCTTGAACACAATTTCTTACATGTTTTCAAGATGATTTTGTTTTCTAGGTTTCTCTCCATGAGCTTTGTTTCAGGATTAACTAAGCTAAGGATCAGGACATAGACGCCTAATCAAAAGTTACAATGTGTTAATAAATTTCAAGAACTCCACTTATTTATGTTCAGAGATGTCACTGAAGGAAAATGAAAAGCTGAACTTGTAATAAAATCTCCTTAAATCAGATTAATTTGGAATCTATGCTAATTTGATCAGGGTCTGGGCACATGGTTACCAATACGTTAAGTATCTGACAGGACTTAGAAAAAAGAGGTTAGTGCTGCAAATAAAGTTATAAGATAAACTCCTTAACTATTTAAGAGAACAAACTGTTTTTAACAGCAGTTTTAGAAGCATCTACTTTACTTTTAACAGTGTAATTACATGTAAGCAGAGATTTGCTTTTTGAATACTTTTTTAGTATAGTAATTATAAACCCTCTTACTCATTGGTAAACTATGACTTTTTCTAGGCCTCGTTCCTTGTATCTTGACCTCATTAGACTTCCATTATGTACTTAGAAATAACATCACATTTGATTTAAAAATTTATAATTCAGATTTATACAATTTTTTTGACTTCTCCTTATATGGTGAGATACCATTTTGCTATTTGGGTGTTGGACCGGTTTTCTTTAAAAATCATTTTCATATTATGCTTTAAGTGCCAAAAAGAGGCAGTGCGTCTTATGGCTTCTTTGGAACCTGCCCTAATATTCTGACTGACCTTGCCTATATACTGATTTTGCCTGGCTGCCAGGTGTCTTGTCTTATTTAGATATTTAAATGGCATTTATGGCCCTAACTCCTCTTCCTCTATATACCTTCAGGAGTGAGGTAATAGTAAAACATGAACTTGGAAGTCAATCAGACTTGAGCCCAAATCTCAGGTTGGCCACTTGCTAAATAGTCGTATAAATGTAGGAACTGCACTTATTACCATATCTATGAAATGAGGATGATTTTCTGCATCCCAGAGAATTATCAAGTCAAGATTTCATGCAGTAATTTTCCCAAAAACTTTGGTATCGGGAAGAGAGAATCATTGGATTCTCTCCCTTGATAATTTAAACTTAGAACACGGAGTGGCTAAAACATCTCAATGTAGCCTCTTGAATCATTTGGTCGATTTGTGAGAAGCACCATCTTTACTCACCTAGCTGGCTTCCCAGATTCCTTATATTCTAATCATTAAAGAAATGGCAACGTATTTAAGCTGCAGGTCTAGACTATATGTTACATCCCAGTGCTGCCAGGCTTCATCATTTACAGCTTAGTTAAAAGGTCATGCCATCTTTCTAAAAAGCCGTCTTTTTCTGGATGACAGTGTAAATGACAAGATGGTGGGCATCACAGGGATCAGCCCATTGCCACACTACATATCAAAGGAGTGTGTAAGGGATTCAGTAATTCATGTAGAAAAATGACAAGGGAAGTGAGATAAATCTAAAATAATTGATGTGACGATTAGGATAACTCACTGCTTAAAATAATAGGAGAGGTCCAAGGGCATCGATCCAACACATCATCTCTGTGATTGTTTCCTTGTTTGCAAGATGAGGATAATACCTACGTCACAGCATTCTTGTTTACAAACCAACACAGTGTTTAGCATAAAGTCAAGACTCACTAAATATTAATTTCTTTTCTCTTATTTTCCCTACCACTTTATATCAAACTATGTCCAAGAAGGAGATGCAGGAGTCATGGGAAATAACATTTTGAAATGTTAGCATTTTTCTGTAATGTTATAATGTAGGCTTGTAGAAAAACAAAGAAAAAATTATTACTATTTGGAACTTAAAATAGTTTTCCTTTCTAGTCTCATATACAAAACTTGGGGGTTGAAACAGATGATCAACTGCAAAATTATATTCTAAGATGCACTTTCATACTGTTAGCAATTAGGCATCTAGAATCTAACAGAGTGGAAAGTTAGAGTCAGACAGATCAGTATTTAAATCTTTAGTATGAATGTCTTTGAATTCTGATTTCAAATTCCTCTTTCACTTCCTAGCTGAGTGAGCCTCCCAATTGTCTCTGAGTCTCTTGAGTCCTTGTGTGAATTTTGGGGTAATGTCCTGCCTCATAAGGTTGCTATTAAAAGTAAATGAAAAAGCATATGTAAACTAACTAGAGCACCACTGTCCAGAATAGAACACTCTTAGATGGTGTAAATGTTCTGTCTGCACTGTCCAATATGGTAGAAGCTAGCCACATATGCTTAATAAGCACTTTAAATGTTGCTAGTGCAACTGAGAAAACTGTTTAACTTTGTTTCATTTAAATTTAAAGTACTAGTTTTTCAGCAACATGCTCCTCAGTCTCCCTTTTGTAGTTCGTTGGTATCTCATTTTTACTTATGGATATAAAGTTCTAAGTCTTAAAAATTGAACATAAAGTGAAATAGAACTCATAAATTTTTTCCCATCTGATCTCTGATTCCCTTCCACCTCCTTACATACAGCAGGAGCCTAGAGGAGTGTATGGGGCTGAAGAGGCTGGTTAAGGAGGGAGTGTCCAGGGGAGAAAATGAACTTAACCTTAGGCAGGTCATACAAGCACATTAATCCAAAGTGGCAAGTGAGAGTCAGTCCAGAAATGAATCCAGTGGTTCAAGTCAGGGACATTTGGGATGAACACAGGGAATTCCCCAACCAGAGGGCTTTTTATATGTAAGCAGCAAGTTATGGTCAGCTGTTCTCAGCTGTGACATTCACTGATTTGGGGACCCAGTAGTAGACCCCAGTATGAGCCCAAAACTGAACAATACCTTGAACAGCAAGAGCCCAGAAAATGGAAATTCTTTGTCCAAAGTCAGCCAGTGGTTACTGGCAGATTGGGAGTTACTATTTCACTCAAACTAACCAGTCATTAGGACAAACATAGAAAACCAGTTTTTGCTGATGATAAACATGTTCGCAAAGGAGGATCATTCCAAGGAGCAATACAAAAGCGGGGACATCAACATATAACAAAATGAAGTTCTTTCTGGGTAATTGCAGAAATTGTAGTCATACAATGACTCAAACTTCACTGATCCAAAAATCTAATTCTCATAATCCTGTCAGTGGTATCACTTTACATTGCCAGTGAAAAATGTAATAGCAAGGAGTAATAGTCAGATATAAAATTATTAAGACTGCGTTGCCTTTACAAAAAGCATTAGAAAGCATTTACTGGCATGTTACAAAGTATCATAAATAATTAAAATACATCTACTTATTAAAATATTAGGACAGTGATGTTATAGCCTCCCTGTTATTTCCTCATGCTCATTTGTAAAATTCAATAACTTCCAGAAGTTAATTGTCATTAGTGCAAAGTGGAAAAACATATGTGATTAATGAGTTGAAGAAAGAGAAAATGGAGCATCGACTGTACATTTTCCTAAAAGATAGGAATAGCAATTAATGTCTTCATTAGGGAAAAACAACTCAAAAATGAATCAAGGTTTTGCTAACCTTTTGAAGACAATTGTTTAAGTTTTACTTATGAATAAATTACAGTTGTATTCACTTTGAAATGTTTGTTAAATATAAGTCTGTACTGTGAGAAAACATCAATATAAAATGCAAACATCAGAATTCAAATACATTTTCACTTGTTTTATGTTAATTTAATCAATACAGAACATGTAATCCAACTGTGATAAATTATGTACCAAGAAATGATGATGAATTTGTGAATTATTTTTCCAATTGTGAACAATATCCGGCATTTGATTTTGAGCATGCATGGACATGTTAAACACCTACATAGTTGAAGCGTCATGCACACACATATAGAATTTTGGGTTGAAAGAGACTGCTAGTATCACCCTGGTCAGCTTTTAAATTTTCCTGTTAGGGCCTAGATCATGTTTCTTCAAACTTTATGTGCATATAAATCACCTGGAGATCTTGTTAACATGCCGATTTTCATTCTGCATTTCTAACAAGCTCTCAAGTGACACAAAACACTGCTGTTGGAAGAACCATACTTTGAAGAGCAAGAGCTTAAAGAACTCAAATATTCATCCAAAGTCACACAAGTAGTTAGAAAAATGAGATCAGTACTTCTGCCCCTCCCCATGTACCTCCCATTCCTTAGCCTTCTTTTATAAAGTAGCTATGGCACAATGGTTGACAGTATAAACTTGTAATTAGCCTAGGTTCAGATCCCACCCTGAACACTTGCCTTACCTGCTGTGGCCTTGGACATGTCACACAACCTTTCTTTTCCCTAAGTTTCTTCTTTTCTTTAACGAAGAAAATAATAGTGGAACTCCTCTCATTAGGTGGCATAAGAACCAAATAGTTTATGTAAGGTAATTAGATGAATGCTAGCATGTAATGACATTTAATAAATATTAGCTTTCATCATTATGGCCATGACCACCTTCCCATTCTTTCCACTTTATAGCAGTACTTCAATCTAGCAACCTATGTTTGCTTGCAGCCTATGTTTGATGTTTGTTTTCTTAATACACAAGATCAGAAGCATGGCTGACAATTTGAATTATTTTTGGCCCAGGCGATTGCTTTGATGTCGCATTGTTATTTTAGTGGGACAATGTTTGGGGTATTAGGAAATTGTTTCAAATGATTAAGAACTGACTCTGGTGAATGTAAAAGTTGGCTAGTATTTCTATAAAGTCACTCCCTCTGAGTCCCTGCTGGTAACTACCCTTTTTGACTGGTATAGAGGCCTTTTTCAAACTTTCTCTAGAGGTAGTGATTGTATTTAGAAGGAATTTGACTGTCTATAAACTAGAAACAGGTGAGATGTCAATCAATCTATAATAACTTTTATCTGTTGCTACAAATGGTAAACTTGAAAGCAAGATTTGTTATAACTAAACCAAAGCAAAGAAATGACTATGTAAAGGTGTCATAGAGAAAGTTTTGGCTAATCAGTTTTGTTTTGTTTTTTAAGATTATATGAATTGGATTTAGGTTCAGCCCTCCTGGGTTCCTCTGAGTGGTGAGGAAATTAAGGGGGCACCACACCATTTTACGTTGTTTCCTGATGGGAGTGTCGTCCAACAACTTAATTGCTCCTATTTTGCTTCCCCCACCACCACCTAATTTTTATCCATGTCCTTAATTGCTCCTGCCATTGGCACCATATGTGTCAGCCCACAAGACACAGTGTCAGTATCGTGATGCTGCAAGATGATCCTCACTCCAGGTGGTTTCATGGAAAGATGAACAAAGGTGAATGAGTAAGTAATTTATTTTTAAAAAAACAGAATGTCAATTTACTAATGGACAATTAGAACTATAACTGTCACACAGACTAAAATGTGCCAGTAAGAACTGTATCAATGACAGTTATCATTGTTATTGTAACTTACAGAATTTCTTAAAGTTGGAGTGTAGGTTGCTGTACAAGGAAAGCCAAATTTTATCCAAAGAGTGCTCAATGAGTAAAGAATCAAAACATGGGAAATTTCATAATGTGAATTTTAATAAGATCAGGCTAGCAGAGCCTGCCATAGCCATCTGCAAATGAGGTAAGCCTGTTATGATTTTAGAATAGCATATTATTATACACCTAAAAGTTAAGGGATTGTTATTTAATCACATTAGGTCAAAGATAACCCAAATTTCATACATCAGGGACTATAGTAATAATATTTTAGGATATCTGGTTATTTATTCAGGAGTTATGTAGTTGTTGAATCACAGAGACATTAAAGACTAAAATTAATACCTTGAATCATACTTTAGAACAGTCAGGCAACATGAGGTGCAAAGCACTGAATCTATTCTCAAATCATATTTGATGACATATCTTTGGAAAAAAGATGTTTATTTCACTTTATGTGTTGAAAGCAGATACATTATTAACACTTTTCCTTGACTATTTTAGTGCCTGCATCTCTATTTTGTAACTTTAACTAGATCAACAAATTCTTATTGATTTTATAACATAATTCAGAATCTAAACAAATATTATTTATTAAAATTAACTTCATATTTACACTAACATTTTATTACGTACCTGAAAGACCACATGCAAATATATATTAGTAATTTGAATCCATTTGTGAAAATAATGTAGATTTGACTATATTTAAATAGCTAGCATTTTATTTATGATATTGCTAATGTCTTATTTTCCTAGGCTTTGTACAACATTAATAAATGCTGAGAAGGTTGAGGTTGTATTATTGAAAACAGATGTAACTTTTTTGAAAGGTTATGGGGAGCAAAATGTCTCTCCAGTAAAATACACACACAGACAGACACACATCCAATTTTTCTGAATGGTTCAAAGGTAAGAAGAAAGGGTAACAGGGGAGTAAGCAAGTTGATAAAATGATTTTGAGTGATATCATGTTATTTAAAACAAACTGCCAAATTTGTGTCAACAAGTAAGGTGTCAGTATATTAATAAAGCAGTACAGCTGGGCACACTGGCACACACCTGTAATCTTAGCACTTTGGGAGGCTGAGGCAGGCAGACCACTTGAGCCTATGATTTCAAGAGAAGCCTGCCCAACATGGTGAAACCCCGTGTATACAAAAAAATACAAACATTAGCCAAGAGTGGTGGTACACAACTGTAGTCTCAGCTACTCTGGAGCCTGAGAGATGGGAGGATGGCTTGAGCCAGGCTGCAGTGAGCTGTGGTTGGCCACTGCACTGCGGCCAGGGAGACAGTGAGACCCTGTCTCAAAAAAAAAAAAAAAAAAAAAAAGAAGAAGACAAAAAGCAGTACAATTGACTCCAGGTCCATGCGTTTGTTCATGCCTCATCCACCAACATATGTACCAGGCTCTCTCCAGAGATTATGAAACTTGGTCCCTGCTGTTGACAAGTACATAGTCAAGACAGGAAGGTGGTTTAATCCTGTCAACAATAAACATTTATTCAGGACATCAGTCTTAGCTTCTTCTTATACTATGATGTCATTTGATTAGTCCTCCATTCAACTTAGTTTCCTGTTCGCTATAGTGCTAACATTTTGTTTTAATGCTTTGCATTTCTTCACTACATTAATCACTTCTCATAAAATTTCTCCAAATGTATTTCCTGATAGGTAATTATCTTCTTAGTTTTACTCTTCCATGTTTCCTAGTTGTTCTCTTTTGGACAACAGAAGAGAGCTTGTGCAGAAAAACTCCCCCTTATAATAAACATTAGATCTCATGAGACTTACTATCATGAGAACAGTACAGGAAAGACTTGCCCCCATGATTCAGTTACCTCCCACAGGGTCCCTCCCACAACACATGATAATTCAAGATGAGATTTGGGTCGGACACAGCCAAACCATATCATGAATTAATACCAACAAAAAACTATCAAAAGGGAGAGAGGGAGAGAGAGAGAGATTGAGATTATTTTGGCTATTGTTTCAGAGTAGAATTTTAAGATAAAAATGTCTACAAGGCCGGCCGGGCGCGGTGGCTCAAGCCTGTAATCCCAGCACTTTGGGAGGCCGAGACGGGCGGATCACGAGGTCAGGAGATCGAGACCATCCTGGCNGGGAGGCTGAGGCAGGAGAATCGCTTGAACCCGGGAGGCGGAGGTTGCAGTGAGCCGAGATGGCGCCATTGCACTCTAGCCTGGGTGACAGAGTGAGACCCCATCTCAAAAACAAAGAAACAAAAAACATAATCATTGGCCACGCACAGTGGCTCACGCCAGTAATCCCAACACTTTGGGAGGCTGAAGTAGGTCGATCCTTTGAGGCCAGGAGTTCAAGACCAGTCTGGGTAAGAAACACACCACTGCACTCTGGCCTGTGTGACAGAGTGAGACTCTGTCTCTTAAAAACAAAAATAAGGCCGGGCGCGGTGGCTCAAGCCTGTAATCCCAGCACTTTGGGAGGCCGAGACGGGCGGATCACGAGGTCAGGAGATCGAGACCATCCTGGCTAACACGGTGAAACCCCGTCTCTACTAAAAAATACAAAAAACTAGCCGGGCGAGGTGGCGGGCGCCTGTAGTCCCAGCTACTCGGGAGGCTGAGGCAGGAGAATGGCGTAAAC